>NC_068433.1:12413633-12601133 GCF_023373465.1 Oncorhynchus keta
CATCAGCTGTTGCTAAATAATGCAGCTGGGTTATTTATTTCACCAAAACACTTGAGGGAAATGAAGGCGAGAGAAATAAGTGAAATCGGGAGGAATGAGAAGGGCAGGTGTTAAAGAAAGGACTGATAGAGTGAGAGAGGAAGAATAAGGAGAGAAACGCATAAAAGAGAAACAAAAATGTGAGGGGAGAACCCCAGGATGAATACGATAGCCTTTAGAAGAGCCACCATCAGCCTCCACCCAGCTCATGTCAATAGAGCCCGGAGACTAGTGGGGGGCTGCAGATCAATGTGGTACGATCCAATACTTACATGTTTTGTCCGCTAGTAAAATATACCCTTCTCTGTGTGATGAGTTGTTAATGGAGGAAAGATGTGGACTTTGTTCAGGCAGAAAAACACAGATGATGGTTTCGTCTCTCCCGGTCAATACCGATTCTCACTAGAGCCCTTTCAACTTGTATGCATTTTCTTTTAAGATTAAACAGTACATTGTGTTCATTGTTCATATTCTCCATATAGCCAATAATTTTTGTGCCGAGTGAGATTTGACACCCATTCTGTTTTATTTACGTTTATTTGTTTCTCCCTTTGTTTGTTTGATGTGTAACCCTGTGAGGTAAGAGACTCTGGCATGGAAAGAGGCATGTGTTGTACTGCGCTCTACACATGTAGTCACGAGCACCCCTCTAATAGCGCCCCCCTCTAATAGCGCCCCCTCTAATAGCGCCCCCCTCTAATAGCGCCCCCCTCTAATAGCGCCCCCTCTAATAGCGCCCCCTCTAATAGCGCCCCCTCTAATAGCGCCCCCTCTAATAGCGCCCCCCTCTAATAGCGCCCCTCTCTAATAGTGCCCCCCTCTAATAGCTACTAAACATGTTCACAAACACCTTTCTACTCCTCCTTTAGGTGTGACAGCCCTGATCACTTTAACCAATCACTGAGCTTCTCAACTTGCCAGAAGCCTCAGTGGCCAATCAGCTCTCTCCATGTCTAGATTACATTTGCATGCTGTTCTATTGTAGGAGCATGTGCTAATGTGTTCTAATGAGGAGTTAGAATTGAAGTATTAAATTAGATTATCACATGAACTGTTATGTTTAGAAGCAAGAACTTGGTCTCTTTTTGTGCATGTGTTGGCAGAGAGCATTAAACCTCAATTCGTTGGACCTCTTCCATAGAAACCCTATCAGGCTGTTAGTTGTAGCTATAATTGCATCTCGCAAACTAATCACTAAGTTTGATTTCTCTCACTTAATTTGCATCTTCCTTTTTGCTTCTTCCGTCTCTGGTAGGAGACTGTCACAGTTGGTCCATAATTCGCAACCTTCGCTAGATTTAGCAGCGCGTGTGTGTGTCAGAGGTGTCCTCTCTGATCATGTCCCCTTGCCCCCTCTTTCCTTACAGCAGCCAAGAGCCTGCTCAACAAGAAAGCTGACGGTGTCAAGGTAGGTCATCCACTACTTCTGTCTTAACACCTGACCACAAACATTGACACACACTCATGTATCTTATGTTGCACTAGAAGAGAAGTTGGATGTATTTCTACAGTACTTTTATTCCACGTGCCAGCAGTGAAATAGTCTGTCATTTTGAGTGCTGCGTGACTAAGATATCTGCCCCACCTTTCCAAAATAATTCAGTTAGAGAGGGGTGGCATCTGTTTTGCGATATGAGGAAGCTGAGAAAAAAGAATGCTGTGACGGATGACCTGCTAACTCAGAATGACAGCCCTCATCTCCCGTCCAATCAAATCTCAGCCATCGTAGCCACCACTGGTTCCCTATCGCCTCTACAGGTGCTTCTCAGAAAGCATCTCTCTTTCTCTGTCCCCCGTCTATCTCGGTTTTCAAATCTAACATCAAAATCCCTGTCACCCTCTTCCTCATTTGGGGATTTTGACTCCCGCTCCTCTCAATACATTTCCCTCCCTTCAATCTCTTCATCGCTCTCTTTTTTTCTTTGATATATTTCTTCTCTCTCTCTCTCTCTTCATCCCCCTCTCTCTCTCTCTCTTCATCCCCCTCTCTCTCTCTCTCTTCATCCCCCTCTCTCTCTCTCTCTTCATCCCCCTCTCTCTCTCTCTCTTCATCCCCCTCTCTCTCTCTCTCTTCATCCCCCTCTCTCGCTCTCTCTTCATCCCCCTCTCTCGCTCTCTCTTCATCCCCCTCTCTCGCTCTCTCTTCATCCCCCTCTCTCGCTCTCTCTTCATCCCCCTCTCTCGCTCTCTCTTCATCCCCCTCTCTCGCTCTCTCTTCATCCCCTCTCTCGCTCTCTCTTCATCCCCCCTCTCTCGCTCTCTCTTCATCCCCCTCTCTCGCTCTCTCTTCATCCCCTCTCTCGCTCTCTCTTCATCCCCCTCTCTCGCTCTCTCTTCATCCCCCTCTCTCGCTCTCTCTTCATCCCCCTCTCTCGCTCTCTCTTCATCCCCTCTCTCGCTCTCTCTTCATCCCCTCTCGCTCTCTCTTCATCCCCCTCTTGCTCTCTCTTCATCCCCCTCTCGCTCTCTCTTCATCCCCCTCTCGCTCTCTCTTCATCCCCCTCTCGCTCTCTCTTCATCCCCCTCTCGCTCTCTCTTCATCCCTCTCTCGCTCTCTCTTCATCCCCCTCTCTCTCGCTCTCTCTCTCTTCATCCCCCTCTCTCTCTCGCTCTCTCTCTCTTCATCCCCCTCTCTTGCTCTCCCCTCTGGGGTCTGTCAGACAGTGTCCTCTCACATCTGTGGTTCAGTAGCTGTTCTCCAGTTTCTGTTTCTACACCCTGGGCCCAGTGTCAAACTACTACGCTGGCCGTTTGTCTGGCCCCTGTATCGGTATCTGCCTTCCCCTGGCACCTCATCTTCGCACCTCCAGCTCCTCTCCCTCTCCAAATGCTAATCCAAAACACTAAAATCACATACCCAGGTGCATTACTTGGCACTTGACACATGATCTGAAAAAACACTGAGGTATCCAAGGGGTTTAAACCGCTGTAGGAGGTTTAGAAAAACTATCTTTTAAATCTGCAGCCGAGTCATCGGCGTGTTTTGAAAGTATAACGTACGGCATTTTGAAGGATTTATTTCAGGTTTATCGCAGGAGTCCAGCAGAAATGGCAGCCATTTTTAATCCGGCCATCAATTTTGGTTTCCATGCATGCTGAATATATAAGGATTACAATTGTGTTGTTTGGTATGAAATATCCTTTCTCAAACAGTATACTGTAATTCTCTACGGCCTTGACACGTACTGTATGTGTTTTGGGGGTTGAGATATTGTGATATTGGACCCAGTTTGTCTTGTTCTCTTTTGTGTTCTAACGGATGGATACAGAAACGGAAGTATGAAACCGAACCAATGCTGGTATGCCCAACTACTTTTTATGCAACCGCTATGGGTTGCCAGTTGTGGTTGATTTTAGTACAATCATAGTCTGGATAGATTCAGGGTGGGTTTTAATTGGCCATTTTGTAGGAGCCCGGTCTAGTATCTTGGTTTAATGAGCAATGAATTGTAGAAGCCTCTTGATGTGTAGTTCCAGTCCCACATCTCCCTGTAGAGAACCTAGTCCTACCAGCATGTGTATTCCAGTTGGCCCATATTACAAGGTTTTACACTGCTGGGATGCCAGCGCTACTTAATCAGGGTATGCAGTTCATAAAGGAATTGTACTGCGCTTTTTGATATACATTTCCCCCTGATGCTCTTCCAATGACAATGTGCTCCGATGCAGACAATGATGTTCATGTTAACAGGAAAACCAAAAACTATTGGAATGTCATGACATCGTTTGAGTGGATAATTGCATTACATTTACATTTACATTTACATTTAAGTCATTACCTCTGGCTTTTCATTTCTCCTCTCTCGTAGTCACAATGGCACTAATTCATTAGATGCAAGGCCTCTATTAAACTGCGTTAATAGCCGCAATTAGGCTATTTTCTCTTCCTGAAAAAAACCTGCAAACAGTCAAGCGGAACAGCTAATCGCTTTCAAAACAGGATTTTAAGTTGACGCCCGTTTTAATGTTTCAAGTTCTGTTCCAGCGAGGAAGTCCTTTTCATCCTTCTGCATAACGCTCTGCAGAATGATGTGTTGCTACAGGCTTGGAACTAACAGATGTCTAATGAACTTATTTTGTCTACCGGAACTTTCTACCCGTCAGAGTATTTTGACGTTGACACCCGTAGACCTGCGGGCGAGACTCTTAACATTTTCTCTCCTGCAGCCCCGTGTTCCTGACAAATCTCTCTGCAGATATTGTTCTCCTGTCCATCTCCCTGTCTGGAGAATTAGTCCTTGTTCCTGAAATCTATCTCCGTTTCTGTCTCTCCCTCTATCCACTCATTATCTAGATCAACAACAAGACCAATGTAGTCACCAGCCCCAAAGAGCCCCCCACACTGGTACTCTGCCTGTCTCTGCACGCCTGCCTGCTTGTCTGTCAGCTTGTCTGTCTCTGTCATCCTTCATGCGTGGGCTGCTTACTCTAACAATGTCTCCCCTTGTTTTGCTGCCAGTGATGCCTCTTAATATAGCATTTTTGTTTACTGTATAAGCACATGTTATTTGTATCATACACGGGCATTTCCTTATACTGTGGTTAGACATTTCAGTTGGTATGTGCACTTGAACTTTGTGTATATTTGTTTGGGATGGCCTCTAGTTCGGCATTGCATGTTTCTGTGTGTGTGAAGAACTGTACAGCCTGGGCCTGCTGTTTTTACTGTTAATCCTCTGAAGCTTTCCCCAAGTTACCAGGGAAACCAACGAGACATGCTGGTTGGGCGTGCGTCCTAAAATAGACTTCACACACACCCTCTCTCTCTCTCTCTCTCTCTCTCTCTCTCTCTCTCTCTCTCTCTCTCTCTCTCTGTCTCTCTCTGTCTGTCTCTGTCTGTCTCTCTCTCTCTCTCTGTCTCTCTGTGTGTGTGTGAAAGACATCCAAAGGCAGATTGTTCTGATAGTGCCACCCGTGTCACCACACATGAGCTTCAACATGGCTGTGCGATGGCATTCCTTATGACAGGCAGCCCACCCGTTGGCTCACAGATTTACCCAGGTTTAATCTAGGCATGTTATACAGGTCAGGTCAGCCAAGAGGCCTGTACTGTATATATCCAGCCCAAAGCACCAGTATAAGGTCACCATTCAGGAATACATACAAAATATTGCAATAGCTTTGTTTTTCATACAATTTCATATCTAATAACCATGGGGCTATCTAATGGCATACCCACAAGCCTGGGTACATGTACAGACCCCCCTCCCCCCAACAAAACATTTAGATCAATTATGTAAAAAATGCCCCCCTCTTGACGGCAGATATACTTTTAACGTTTTACATTCTACACATTTTGCCATGGTGCGGAGAGAGATGTTTTCAGTTTTTTATATTATAGCTGAGTGAGCCTCACTAACTAAATCAATGGCTGGTAATTCAACCGTGATTACTAAGTTTAGATAGCCTAGCAGCCAGCTATCTTACAATCTAAAACATGTTAGCTGACATGGGCTAATTGAGGGACTATTAGTGACTGACATGTCAATAGAAACTCATTTTGAAATTGTACCGTGTGTATTCTACTATTCTAACTTTAACAGTAAATTGAGACCTAACTGAGTTACACAGAGAGAGAGAGAGATAAAATATATATTTATTTTTTAATCCAAGGATCAAAAGGGGGACCGTTTACCCATCCCTGTTCTAGAGTGATGTGGTTATGTATTCTTAGATGTGAGAAATGGGGCCTGCCATAGCTAGATGAATGTTCACTCACTGTGCAGTACGTACACACAACTGGCCGGGAGTAAGGACTGAAGGCGAACTGCATGCCTTGGCTGTACACACCTCAAACCTTGTCCTGTAGTTTATATCCAGGAAGGGCCTGGTGACTAACATGCTGCTACTGCTGTACACCTCCCGTCCTGTCTTGGCTGTTGCTTGGCTGTTTCTTCTAATGTCTTAGGGCACCAAGTTGACTACTCAACGATACTTATCCCATGGGAATTGATCATCAGGGCAACTGTTTACCACATTAAGTTCCTGTCTATTTATCCCCTTTCTTCTTCACACTCTTCTTCCTCCTCCTCCTCTTCCTCTCCATGAATCAGGAGCCTCAAACCACTGTTCTCCACAACCCAACTGATGGAAACAAGGTAGTGATTAAGTAGGACTGTCGTTTTTGCGAGTGTAGAGGTTTTTGCTAATATTGTGCTGTAGTTAGCAGTGATAAGCTTTCTAGTTAGTGTTATTTACTCGACTTTGTTGGTATGCATGGTGCCTTAATGTATACTCTAGCCCCCCCGCCCCCCATAATACTCAACTGGCGAACAGCAGTCTGGACCCAGAACGGGGTCAATACGGACCACCGGTCCCATCTACAAAAGAAAAGAAAAATCCCCCATCTGACAGTACATCACTTATCCTGTGCTCACGCTGAATCCAGTCTCTGCAACTGGCAGGTGTTCATTGTTGCTCTCTGTTTGTTCTTGTCCAACAGGAGTCCAGCGAGAGCGCTAACACCACCATGGAAGATGAGGACGTGAAAGGTAGGAGCACACAAACGACTAGAAAAATAAACAAACCGCTCTGTCCCCAACGCCGCTCTGTCCCTAGCATGAAGGGCTAGCCACCTGTATTAGGCTAGTAGCCCTGTGTTAGCTCTCTGCTCAAGTGAAAGGTAATATGTTATTATCACAGCACTGAGGTGTTGGCTTAGTACAGGGGCAGGCAACCCTGTTCCTGGTGTGCCTGCGTACCCCTGACCCCTTAGCATGTAATGTAACTCATGATTCTTCAGCGTTAGGGCTCCATGTATTGCATGTTGTTATCCTACTGATTTTGCATGAATATGTTGGCTGTTAAAATTCCAATTTTTCTTCGTACCATTTACAATTTTCTTGCATGTGAATTCACCAGATATGCTTTTGTTTATCCAGGCATTCATACATTTGGCTTTTTCATTTAAATTAATTAACTTCGTCTTCTGATCTCATTCCTTAGACATGCACTGCCATCCTCCAAACGTGGAATGTTACGTCTAGCCACTTTACCACGTGGAATGTTACGTCTAGCCACATTACCACGTGGAATGTTATGTCTATCCACATTACCACGTGGAATGTTATGTCTATCCACATTACCACGTGGAATGTTATGTCTATCCACATTACCACGTGGAATGTTATGTCTATCCACATTACCACGTGGAATGTTATGTCTATCCACATTACCACGTGGAATGTTATGTCTATCCACATTACCACGTGGAATGTTATGTCTATCCACATTACCACGTGGAATGTTATGTCTATCCACATTACCACGTGGAATGTTATGTCTATCCACATTACCACGTGGAATGTTATGTCTATCCACATTACCACGTGGAATGTTATGTCTATCCACATTACCACGTGGAATGTTATGCCTATCCACATTACCACGTGGAATGTTATGTCTATCCACATTACCACGTGGAATGTTATGTCTATCCACATTACCACGTGGAATGTTATGCCTATCCACATTACCACGTGGAATGTTATGTCTATCCACATTACCACGTGGAATGTTATGTCTATCCACATTACCACGTGGAATGTTATGTCTATCCACATTACCACGTGGAATGTTATGTCTATCCACATTACCACGTGGAATGTTATGTCTATCCACATTACCACGTGGAATGTTATGTCTATCCACATTACCACGTGGAATGTTATGTCTATCCACATTACCACGTGGAATGTTATGTCTATCCACATTACCACGTGGAATGTTATGTCTATCCACATTACCACGTGGAATGTTATGTCTATCCACATTACCACGTGGAATGTTATGTCTATCCACATTACCACGTGGAATGTTATGTCTATCCACATTACCACGTGGAATGTTATGTCTATCCACATTACCACGTGGAATGTTATGTCTATCCACATTACCACGTGGAATGTTATGTCTATCCACATTACCACGTGGAATGTTATGTCTATCCACATTACCACGTGGAATGTTATGTCTATCCACATTACCACGTGGAATGTTATGTCTATCCACATTACCACGTGCAATATTACGTCTATCCACATTACCACGTGCAATGTAGTTTACAATTTGAATCCGGTGTGCTAACGGTACGATATTTAAAATACATGGAACGGCTGGGGGACCCCGAGGAGAGGTTTGAGAGCAGGCGGAGACTACCATGGTGTGGACAGAACGGTCTTAGGGAGCTGAATCAGGCTCTGCAACCACGCATGATTTCCCATCTCGCTGCTGCTCTGATGGTCCGCTGAGCCAGAAGTGTGTGTGTGTGTGTGTGTGTGTGTGTGTGTGTGTGTCCACTCTACCATTACAGATAGTAATTTGTTCACCTCCCACTTCAAATGGAAGGTTTTACCTCATAATGCAATCATACCTTCTGGGGAGTGTTACAAGACCCTAATCACCAGAAGGAATCTTCCCCTTCTAGACCTTAAAAGACCCCTTCGAAAATCTGAGTAGGATGACATTTGGTCAGGCAATCTCATGAGCTACCTGCTTTGAACAATCCCTTTGTCACAAAAACCCATTTGAGAGCACCAGAATGTCCTAGGACTCCTATCTACTGTGCTACGGCGGTATTGTGTGGAAAGTAAATTAAGGTTTCCTAGCATTTCAGTGTCGCTTTGTGTCCACTTTTGCAATCCCTGACGGATGATTACTGCCGGGTCATGGCTGTATGTAACGGTCGCACTACTAAACGTGTGTAGGTGTTTCTAACGTTTATGTGTAGCTAGAGGCTCGCCAATTTCATATTCCACTTTGTTTTCTTTTGGCAGCTCCTTTGTTTGAAAGATGAAGGCATTTAATTTGCCAATTTTACACGGTAGTCATTTTATCACGTTGTGTGTAGGAGTTGACTGTAGGATGTGTTTTGAAAAAAGATTTTGGACATCGTCTTGCCCCTTTTTTTATGTTCCAAATAATCAAAACCATGTTTTTGGCCACAACTCATTCTGAAGCAGCAACCCAACACACAGGACCCTATGAGTCCCCAAGTGTCACTCGCCCAGTGACGCCATTTAAAAGAAAAATGTATTTAACCAGGTAGGCCAGTTGAGAACAAGTTCTCATTTACAACTGCGACCTGGCCAAGATAAAGCAAAGCAGTTCGACACAAACAACAACACAGAGTTACACATGGAGTAAAACAAACATACAGTCAATAACACAATAGAAAAATATATATGCAGTGTGTGTGCAAATGTAGTAAGATAAGGGAGGCAAGGCAATAAATAGGCCATAGTGGTGAAATAATTACAATATAGCAATTAACACTGGAGTGATAGATGTGCAGAAGATGAATGTTCAAGTAGAAATACTGGGATGCAAAGGAGCAAAAAATAAATAACAATAAGGGGAAGAGGTAGTTGGATGGGCTATGTACAGATGGGCTGTGTACAGGTGCAATGTAAGCTACTCTGACAGGTGATGCTTAAAGTTAGTGAGGGAGATAATGACTCCAGCTTCAGTGATTTTTGCAATTCGTTCCAGTCATTGGCAGCAGAGAACTGGAAGGAAAGGCGGCCAAAGAGGAGTTGGTTTTGGGCTGACCAGTGAAATATACCTGCTGGAGCATGTGCTACGAGTGGATTGGTGACTAGTGAGCTGAGATAAGGCTGGGCTTTACCTAGCAAAGTCTTATAGATTACCTGGAGCCAGTGGGTTTGGTGATGAATATGTAATGAGGGCCAGCCAACGAGAGCATACAGGTCGCAGTGGTGGGTAGTATATGGGGCTTTGGTGACAAAATGGATAGCACTGTGATATACTACATCCAATTTGCTGAGTAGAGTGTTGGAGGCGATTTTGTAAATGACTTCACTGAAGTCGAGGATCGCATACAGTAATACATTAGCAATGTATTACACCTAAATTGGGCTTAGAAAGTATTACTGCTGTGTTGATGCGTACGGGGAGGGTG
This sequence comes from Oncorhynchus keta, assembly GCF_023373465.1. Classification (NCBI taxonomy): domain Eukaryota; kingdom Metazoa; phylum Chordata; class Actinopteri; order Salmoniformes; family Salmonidae; genus Oncorhynchus; species Oncorhynchus keta. Next base: position 12,423,592 of record NC_068433.1, read on the forward strand.
AGACAGAATGTCGTCAGCTCTGGGGTTGACCGTGAACATTCTAAATGAGATTGAGTATACTTTTAAGGACTAGTTTGGATCGAGGTTGTTCTTTGCACAGACCGCACTGACGACTTCCAGGAACGGGATGGTTTCGTTGACCGTTAAATGTCTCTACGTTGACAGGACATTTGCACAAGTGGATTGCGTTTGGTGGAGAAGTGCTGAGTGAGCTGGCCTATTCAGAAACTCTCCTTCGCAGCTATTGTGTGTGTGCGCAGCTCAGTATACAGCACCTGATAGGAAGCAACATGTTAAAGAGTAATGCTGGCACCTAAAGGAAGAGAAATGGCAAACATAAGACAATGTTGTGTGTGTGTTCAGTCTCAAGTGCCGTTGATCTACTTCTGTTTAGATAATAATCTACAGCGTGTTATCAGGGGAGGAGCATTGTTGCTTCATAGCAAACAGACTGCTAGAGAGCAAGGTCTGTCACTGATCTGTGGCCCGAGTTTGTACATGTTGGACTGTGCGACAGCAAAATGTCAAAGAACTCGTTGAGTAAACTGACCCCATTTTCAGATGTATCAGACTAGCTGCTAGGATAGTAGCCAATCACTGATGGCTAATGTAAGACATAGCTGGAGTGTTGTTGGTCAATATCTGTAAACGTTGGACTATTTTGCTGCCACTGGTGAACAATCTTCGGAGAACTGAGGGAAAATGTTTCTTATTTGCATCCTTTGTGTTCTGTCAGTCACTTCGATTGAAAGTGTCAGAGGGGACCAAGGTGTCGAAGGTAAAGTGTTGAGGAAATGGCACATTTGATCTTTTTCTCCTTTTTGGGACTAAGTTGTGATGCATGATTTCTATGGGTCAGTCTCACTACCATTCCATTTGACATCTACCTCAAATTCATGTTGTTGAGCACAATAAGAGATTTGCTAAACCACAAAACCTTTGTTCTTCTTTACATTCATTGTCTCTTAGCTTGCCTACGTAATTTGCGAGGTAATGAAATCATGTCTGTGTTATGTGGTAATGATGGTGAAGCACACTGATTTTCCCGTGTGTGTGGAAGTGGTGAACCTGTGGTTTATTAAATGTCTTGCAAAGATAACCGTTGACCGTTTAAGAACCAAACAAGAGCAAACAGAACAAAACGTAGAGGGACCTAACTGAATTTCTCCAGTAGTTTTCATTGCAAAACATTTTTAGTTTAAACTGTTTCTGTTGCAAAACATTTTGAAACAGAATCGCCGTAATGAATACACCCCTTTGCCCCTGGACCTCTTGGCTGTGTTTTGGGCTGCATTGCTACCACTACTTGGGTTTATGTAAATCCCTCAACATCTCTACAAAGACTCACTAGATGACTCAACACGTGTCTTACTCTAATCACCCATGGCTGTGGGACAGTTTTAGGCAACTTGTGAAAATGTCCCCCAAAAAATGATCTCTCTTGCTCACCTTCAGCTCGTAAGCAGGAGATCATCAAAGTGACTGAGCAGCTGATTGAGGCCATCAACAACGGAGACTTTGAAGCCTACACGTTAGTGATTTGAGATTTTTAACACGACACCGTTCAAAAAAACATATGCAATCCCATCTTCATTGTGTTCCCCATTTTCTCCCACAGGAAGATCTGTGATCCCGGCCTGACATCCTTTGAACCAGAGGCCTTGGGAAACCTAGTGGAGGGAACTGACTTCCACAAGTTCTACTTTGAGAACGGTACCTGCATCCCATTATGCACTCGTAGCATTAAAGATCAACACATAGCCATATGAAGACCAATGGCTGTAGAGGCATTAATTACCTTGATTGTGTACTGATTTGATCCATTTGCCTCCATCTCCCGTCTCTCATCCAGCTCTGTCCAGGAGCAAGCAAGGGCCCGTCCACACCATCCTGCTCAACCCCCACGTGCACCTGATCGGCGAGGATGCGGCGTGCATCGCCTACATCCGCCTCACCCAGTACATGGACGCCAGTGGCATGCCGCGCACCATGCAGTCAGAGGAGACACGCATCTGGCAGCGCCGTGACGGCAAGTGGCAGAACATCCACTTCCACCGCTCTGGCTCACCCACTGTGCCCGCCAAGTAAGGTGACTAGAGGTGCTCTCTGTGCTGTCTTGGTTAGCTGAATTCATTGTGGAGCTGGATTGGTTCTTCGTTGAACCTCATATCCCTACCTGGCTAAGAACGATGTACTTACAGTCCCTGTCCTGTAGCTGTCCAGCATCTGTATCTGCTCCACCTGCACTAGGGGCTACTGTATGTAGTATTGTCTGCACTATGTAGCTACTAGCCTGCTACTTTATATAGTGTGGTCTACGCTATGTACATTTGAAGTCGGAAGTTTACATACACCTTGGCCAAATACATTTAAACTCAGTTTTTCACAATACCTGACATTTAATCCTAGTTAGGATCACCACTTTTTTATTTTTTTGGACTGAATCTCCGTCTCAGAGCAGAATCTGCTTGTCTCAGAGCAGCATGAAACTAAAATAGTTGTAGGCTATTGCTTCAAATCCTATTGCTTCTAACTTAAATATGCTTATTAAATTAAATAAGACCTATACCACTTTTAACAGCACATTACTCAACACTAGTGAGGCTCGTGTCGCCTACGGTAGGCCTTCAGTATATCGGAAAATATGACGTGACTCTCTGCCAATAGTTACATATCAAATCAAAGTTTATTTGTCACGTGCGCCGAATACAACAGGTGTTCACCTTACAGTGAAATGCTTACTTACAGGATCTAACCAATAGCGCAAAAAAGTTATTAGGTGAACAATAGGTAAGTAAGGAAATAAAACAACAGTAGAGAGGCTATATACAGTAGAGAGTCTATATACAGTAGAGAGGCTATATACAGTAGAGGCTATATACAGGCACCGGTTAGTCTGGCTGATTGAGATAGTATGTACATGTAGATATGGTTAAAGTGACTATGTATATATGATAAACAGAGAGTAGCAGCAGTGTAAAATAGGGGTTGGTGGGTGGCAGTACACATTGCAAATAGCCCGGTTAGCCAATGTATACTTAAAGTGACTATGCATATATGATACACAGAGAGTAGCAGCAGCGTAAAAAGAGAGGTTGGTTTGGAGGGGAGGGGGCACACAATGAAAATAATCCGGGTAGCCATTTGATTACCTGTTCAGGAGTCTTTTTGTCCTAGACTTGGCACTCCGGTACCGCGGTAGTAGAGAGAACAGTCTACTGGGGTGGCTGGGGTCTTAGACAATTTCTAGGGCCTTCCTCTGACACCGCCTGGTGTTGAGGTCCTGGATGGCAGGCAGCTTAGCCCCAGTGATGTACTGGGCCGTACGCACTACCCTCTGTGCCTTGCGATCCGAGCAATTGCCTTTTGAGGATCTCAGGAACCATGCCAAATATTTTTATATTCCTGAGGGGGAATAGGCTTTGTCGTGCCCTCTTCACGACTGTCTAGGTGTGTTTGGACCATTCTAGTTTGTTGATGATGTGGACACCAAGGAACTTGAATCTCTCAACCTGCTCCACTACAGCCCCGTCGATGAGAATGGTGGCGTGCTCGGTCCTCCTTTTCCTGTAGTCTACAATTATCTCCTTAGTCTTCGTTACATTGAGGGATAGGTTGTTATTCTGGCACCACCCGGCCAGGTCTTTGACCTCCCTATAGGCTGTCTCATCTGTCGGTGATCAGGCCTATCACTGTTGTGCCGTTTGCAAATGTAATGATGCTGTTGGAGTTTTGCCTGGCCATGCAGTTGTGGGTGAACAGGGAGTACAGGAGGGGACTGAGCACGCACCCCTGGGGAGCTCCAGGTTTGAGGATCAGCGTGGCAGATGTGTTGCTACCTACCCTCACCACCTGGGGGCGGCCCGTCAGGAAGTCCAGGATCCAGTTACAGAGGGAGGTGTTTCGTCCCAGGATCCTTAACTTAATGATGAGCTTTGAGGGCACTATGGTGTTGAACGCTGAGCTGTAGTCAATGAATAGCATTCTCACATAAGTGTTCCTATTGTCCAGGTGGGAAAGGGCAGTGTGGAGTGCAATAGAGATTGCATAATCTGTGGATCTGTTTGGGTGGTATGCAAATTGGAGAGGGTCCAGGGTTTCTGGGTTAATGGTGTTGATGTGAGCCATTACCAGCTTTTCAAAGCACTTCATGGCTACGGACGTGAGTGCTACGGGTCTGTAGTCATTTTAGGCAGGTTGACTTTGTTTTTGGGCACAGGGACTATAGAGGATATTTCTGTAATTCAGTGATTTTTATTCCCATAGTAATTCATTATGGATCCATAACTAAATTGACATCGGCATTTTGAAAGAGTATTTTTACCATTATTTTGTTAACAAAAGCATAAAGATGCCATTTATTAGTTACCTGGTTTTAGTTTCAACCTGCAGACTGGCACTAAGAACAGAACAGCAGGAACGTTTCCCTAGTCAGGGCCATTATTAGTGCAATGCCCCTTAGTGTTGCTCTGTGCTACCCATTGTGACAGGGTGGGGGTCCACCCCCTCCGCCTTCTTCCTCCTCCCTTCCCTATGGGAAGGTCGGTCTTATGTGCGCGGCTCTGCGGCCCATCCTGTGCCCCCTGCCCTCGTGTCTTAAACCTCGTGTGCTTTCAGTTGATACAGCTGGAGAACTGCATTGCAATCCCATTGGGAGCCATGACCAATATATATTGTCCTCTTATTAACAGGGTTAATAATATATCTGTGAGAATATCCCACTGGCTTTTTATATAATTCTAAAATAATAATAATAATCGCTTTGTTTAAAAAATAAAAACATTTGGGAGATTTCGTTTTCAAATAACGTAAAATGAGTGAGGAAAAAGCTGAGTCCGGCGCAGGTATTGAACCAACATCTGTAGCAACACAGACCTTTGCGCCACTCAACGTGACCGGTCTAAAGTACTACAGTAAGAACAAAATAATCCTAACAAAATAAAAGAATAAAATCCTTAGTGTAACAACTGTTTTTAGCAAGTAATACTGAAGTCTTGCATCAGTTTCTATTCAGTTTGTCACCCATTCATTGTCAGTAGGACCCAAAAGCATCATCTGTGCTCTAACTCCCCCTTGTGGTGGTCTGGAGCAATGAAGTGGCGATGCAGGGTACTGTACTAAACCACAAATGACCTCTTAAGTCCCGCAGAATAATCACAACATTTTTAGTGGAGTAAGCACTGTAGCTTAGCCCACCTAACCTGCTTTATCCGGGAGCTATGTAGCTAGCTTGGTCTGCTTCGTTTCCGCTTTGGTCTTTCTCTAGCCCCACACACATTTTGACAATACAACACAAGTTACTAATTCCAAAATGCTCTTTGTATTGCAGTTGAGATGACGCCCTATCCTGCAGCTGTTGCTGATCTATGGACCCCGCCTACCAAGTGTCTGTCACATCCTCATCCAATCTCGGCCCAACTCTGCCATCTCAGAGTGTTGTTTACATATCGTCGATGCTGAACTGAACATTCTTCTTGCAAAAGATGAAAAGGAAATACACAACAATCTTGACGATATAATTTTGTATTTTATCATTTGAGTGAAAATGTTGTTTTATCACCTTCTGTCTCATCGCAGGACATTTATAACTGAACATTTTTTGTTTTTTATTCTGAAACAATGATTTCCTCTTTTTGAACATGTTTGATGGGAAAATGTTCAATATTATCAGTGTCAGGAACATGCGGTGAACCAACACCAAACTCATCAAGTTATTCATCTCATCTGAATATTACACATCAATCCCAATAACTGAACTGATATAGGTTTAGCCTTAAACCAACATTCCAGTCTGTCAATCCTTCTTTAAATGTCAGTCTTTGTGCAGAAAAATCTAAGAACATAAGTGAACGACAAACATGAGCTTGCTTTTATTTTGGTGATGTATAGACTTGTGATTGATGTGAATCGCTATATCTTTGCTTAAACTCTGGAATATTAAACTGTTTAATTATGAGCTTAGTTTGCAATCTTTTAACAATTCAAGTTGTTCTCAACTGGCTCAATATTAAGTATGATTACTGGGAATTTTTATTGACAGTTTATGTTAAGGGAAAAATGGTATCCTGTTTTATAATATGCGTTTGTGTCTATATCATCGCAATGTGACCGAATTCTCAATGATTGATCTATAGTTTACATTCTTTCTTTCACTTGTATTACTCAAAGCCATTGTATGACATATAGAACACTGATTAAAAGTCTAATCATAATATTTTCATAAGGCTGATAATTATGTGAATGTTATTGGTCCTATATTTTTTGGGGGGACTATTGACCCTTTCATGTATAGCGAATGGTTCTGTTTCTTTAGTGTAGCATCTCTCTCCCCAACCCCGTGTCCATGCATAAGAACCTATGGAAGACAAATAGCCTTTTACCACTGACACCTGGGTGTTAGTTACTCTACTTGACAAGTTGCAACACACAATGTTTTATACTGAGAAGGGAGACGGTCATATGGGATCACGTTTTTCCTAGTTGGTAGATATTTTCATAAATGGGTGTTTAGGTTGGTTTTGCTGATGGAAATGTAAGGGAGTTAGAGATGCAGTAAAATTGAATCAGGGTGAACCTAGAATATTGGGATTGGCAAAGAGGTAATCCATTTGGGATTAAAGGCACTGTGTAAATTTGCCATTAGGATGTCCACTGTGGTGTTAATAACCATTACTTCCCCCATTTATTCCTACAGGAATGGTGAGACAATTTTTTTTATTTTTAATTACGTTGAACTGTACTATGGGACAGTGTATATTGTTGTCATTACGAGAAAGGACTGATAGATGTTTTAAGAAATATCAAATAAAATGTGATTTCTGCCAAATCTCTTATTTCCATGTCACTTTGCCCGTAGCTTAACGTTTGAGGTGATCACTGTAATAAACAAATAAAAATACATTTAAAAAAAGTTACCATTGTACTTCTAATGGCTGTGGTGTAATCCTTCAAAGCATGGTTAGTAAACATGACAACCACACCACACATTTGATACATGTACAATTTAATATTCTGCCACATACACTGTAGCTGCTATGCCATGTTAGCCATTCAGACTTCCCCTCCTTTATTATTAACGAATACATGCCCTCAAAGATATTTATATATGTGTAATATTGTTATCACCATGGAAACAAGATGCGCATTCATCAAATCAAATGCAAGTTTGACTTTTTTTTTTTTGGTTTCCTTGATTTTGATCACAAAGTAAATTGGCAAAGTGATGAACCGTAATATTACATAGATAAAGTCTGTACCACAGAACACCCAACGATGCTTTCAGCCAGCCAGTCCAAGATTACAGTACATCCATGTCAGTTCTGTTTTCTGGTTTCAGTCATGGTTTCTAGAGCGTTTCAGAATTCATGTGAAGCCTTGCGTACAATGGCAACTTATCGGTTGAAGAGTTTTAATTGAAATTCACTTTCCCATCTTCAACTTGCACTCACACAAACATAAAACACACCCATGTCTCCGCACACTGGAGGAGGAGCATGGCTGGACATCAATAAATACGTAGAAAGCAAACTAAACTTGGCCAATAGGTAATCCGCAGAAGTCTGCTCCGTGTTTACTCCACCTTCATGTATACCAGTTGAAATGAATAGGCCTTGCAAGTCTGTGGGGGGCCAAAATCACAATGATATTGCTTGGATGGTAATTAACAGTAGAGCTTGTTCTGAGGGCAGAACATTTAGGCAAGGAATGTGAGGGAAACAAAACAGACTGGGATTTGAACTAGGCACCTTCTGGTATGGCAACCTATGTCTTACACCCTCTGCCACACACCATCAGCTGGAAGTTTAGGTCTTTTGAATCTAACCAGTCAAAAGAAATGATGAACATTTTACTTTAATGTAATGTGGACTCCTGAGTGGCACAGTGGTCTAAGGCAGTGCTAGCTGTGTCACTAGAGATTCTGGGTTCGAGTCCATGACTGGGAGACCCATGTGGTGGCCCAGTATAGTCTGGGTAAGAGGAGGGTTTGGCTGGCAGGGATGTCTTTGTGCACTAGTGACTCGTGTGGTGGGCCAGATGCAGTGCATGCTGACATGGTTGCCAGGTGTACAGTGTTTCCTCTGACACACTGGTGAACCAATCATATAGCTCAAGCTCCGTCCCTTGGCCTTCCAACCAATCTGCCCCCAGAACAAGATTGTGGAAACATAGAAATAATGTATGTAAAAGGGCCAATGATAAAGGATCTTCCATCTCCACGCTGCCAACACACGCAAACACGAAGCAGACCAAAAATAATCTGTCAGAAACTCAAGATGATGTGCCGATCTTATCACCATTTATTGGATACCATAAAACCAACAGAAAAAAAATCTAATCAACAACAGCAAATGAAACAACAACTACAGCACACTGGTCTCTCTCTGTCCTATACTTGCTTGTACAAATCTTAACAGGCTTAAAGAAAGACTCAATGAAATGATGTGGCCACGAGCAGCACCGCAGATAGTGAGATGCAAGACCTTGCTCTCACAAAGTCACACCCAGTATCTGCACATGTGCACAGGTTTGCTTCAGGCTGTTCACAGAGTGGAAGCCACAGGACCAAAACAGCAGAGAAGTTGAGCCTCACGCTTCAACGCTCTTAGTTGTTGTGGAAATTGACCCACTATGTTTACTTTCTGCATCCTCGTCATATTGCTGAGTCTACCTTTAATCAAAGTCATTGATAGATGGGTGAGATGGCACGCACAAGTGACTCATGGGAGGGAAGGAGGGGAGACATACCTAGTGTTATGACCTGTAGGTGTAGTAATGGGAGGGAAGGAGGGGAGACGTACCTAGTGTTATGACCTGTAGGTGTAGTAATGGGAGGGAAGGAGGGGAGACGTACCTAGTGTTATGACCTGTAGGTGTAGTAATGGGAGGGAAGGAGGGGAGACGTACCTAGTGTTATGACCTGTAGGTGTAGTAATGGGAGGGAAGGAGGGGTGACGTACCGAGTGTTATGACCTGTAGGTGTAGTAATGGGAAGGAAGGAGGGGAGATGTACCTAGTGTTATGACCTGTAGGTGTAGTTATGGGAGGGAAGGAGGGGAGACGTACCTAGTGTTATGACCTGTAGGTGTAGTTATGGGAGGGAAGGAGGGGAGACGTACCTAGTGTTATGACCTGTAGGTGCAGTAATGGTAGGGAAGGAGGGGAGACGTACCTAGTGTTATGACCTGTAGGTGTAGTAATGGGAGGGAAGGAGGGAGACGTACCTAGTGTTATGACCTGTAGGTGTAGGGAAGGAGGGGTGACGTACCTAGTGTTATGACCTGTAGGTGTAGTAATGGGAGGGAAGGAGGGGAGACGTACCTAGTGTTATGACCTGTAGGTGTAGTAATGGGAGGGAAGGAGGGGAGACGTACCTAGTGTTATGACCTGTAGGTGTAGTAATGGGAGGGAAGGAGGGGAGACGTACCTAGTGTTATGACCTGTAGGTGTAGGGAAGCAGGGAAGGAGGGGTGACGTACCTAGTGTTATGACCTGTAGGTGTAGGGAAGCAGGGAAGGAGGGGTGACGTACCTAGTGTTATGCCCTGTAGGTGTAGTAATGGGAGGGAAGGAGGGGAGACGTACCTAGTGTTATGACCTGTAGGTGTAGTAATGGGAGGGAAGGAGGGGTGACGTACCTAGTGTTATGACCTGTAGGTGTAGTAATGGTAGAGAAGGAGGGGTGACGTACCTAGTGTTATGCCCTGTAGGTGTAGGGAAGGAGGGGTGACGTACCTAGTGTTATGACCTGTAGGTGTAGTAATGGGAGGGAAGGAGGGGTGACGTACCTAGTGTTATGACCTGTAGGTGTAGTAATGGTAGAGAAGGAGGGGTGACGTACCTAGTGTTATGCCCTGTAGGTGTAGGGAAGGAGGGGTGACGTACCTAGTGTTATGCCCTGTAGGTGTAGGGAAGGAGGGGAGACGTACCTAGTGTTATGACCTGTAGGTGTAGGGAAGGAGGGGAGACGTACCTAGTGTTATGACCTGTAGGTGTAGGGAAGGAGGGGTGACGTACCTAGTGTTATGACCTGTAGGTGTAGTAATGGGAGGGAAGGAGGGGAGACGTACCTAGTGTTATGCCCTGTAGGTGTAGGGAAGGAGGGGAGACGTACCTAGTGTTATGACCTGTAGGTGTAGGGAAGGAGGGGTGACGTACCTAGTGTTATGCCCTGTAGGTGTAGGGAAGGAGGGGTGACGTACCTAGTGTTATGACCTGTAGGTGTAGGGAAGCAGGGAAGGAGGGGTGACGTACCTAGTGTTATGCCCTGTAGGTGTAGGGAAGGAGGGGTGACGTACCTAGTGTTATGACCTGTAGGTGTAGGGAAGGAGGGGTGACGTACCTAGTGTTATGCCCTGTAGGTGTAGGGAAGGAGGGGTGACGTACCTAGTGTTATGCCCTGTAGGTGTAGGGAAGGAGGGGAGTCGTACCTAGTGTTATGACCTGTAGGTGTAGGGAAGGAGGGGTGACGTACCTAGTGTTATGACCTGTAGGTGTAGTAATGGGAGGGAAGGAGGGGAGACATACCTAGTGTTATGACCTGTAGGTGTAGTAATGGGAGGGAAGGAGGGGTGACGTACCTAGTGTTATGCCCTGTAGGTGTAGTAATGGGAGGGAAGGAGGGGAGACGTACCTAGTGTTATGACCTGTAGGTGTAGGGAAGGAGGGGTGACGTACCTAGTGTTATGACCTGTAGGTGTAGGGAAGGAGGGGTGACGTACCTAGTGTTATGACCTGTAGGTGTAGGGAAGGAGGGGTGACGTACCTAGTGTTATGACCTGTAGGTGTAGGGAAGGAGGGGTGACGTACCTAGTGTTATGACCTGTAGGTGTAGGGAAGGAGGGGAGACGTACCTAGTGTTATGACCTGTAGGTGTAGGGAAGGAGGGGAGACGTACCTAGTGTTATGACCTGTAGGTGTAGTAATGGGAGGGAAGGAGGGGAGACATACCTAGTGTTATGACCTGTAGGTGTAGGGAAGCAGGGAAGGAGGGGTGACGTACCTAGTGTTATGACCTGTAGGTGTAGTAATGGGAGGGAAGGAGGGGAGACGTACCTAGTGTTATGACCTGTAGGTGTAGGGAAGGAGGGGTGACGTACCTAGTGTTATGACCTGTAGGTGTAGGGAAGGAGAGGAGACGTACCTAGTGTTATGACCTGTAGGTGTAGGGAAGGAGGGGAGACGTACCTAGTGTTATGACCTGTAGGTGTAGGGAAGGAGGGGAGACGTACCTAGTGTTATGACCTGTAGGTGTAGGGAAGGAGGGAGACGTACCTAGTGTTATGACCTGTAGGTGTAGGGAAGGAGGGGAGACGTACCTAGTGTTATGACCTGTAGGTGTAGGGAAGGAGGGGAGACGTACCTAGTGTTATGACCTGTAGGTGTAGGGAAGGAGGGGAGACGTACCTAGTGTTATGACCTGTAGGTGTAGGGAAGGAGGGGAGACGTACCTAGTGTTATGACCTGTAGGTGTAGGGAAGGAGGGAGACGTACCTAGTGTTATGACCTGTAGGTGTAGGGAAGGAGGGGAGACGTACCTAGTGTTATGACCTAGGTGTAGGGAAGGAGGGGAGACGTACCTAGTGTTATGACCTGTAGGTGTAGGGAAGGAGGGGTGACGTACCTAGTGTTATGACCTGTAGGTGTAGGGAAGGAGGGGAGACGTACCTAGTGTTATGACCTGTAGGTGTAGGGAAGGAGGGGAGACGTACCTAGTGTTATGACCTGTAGGTGTAGGGAAGGAGGGAGACGTACCTAGTGTTATGACCTGTAGGTGTAGGGAAGGAGGGGAGACGTACCTAGTGTTATGACCTGTAGGTGTAGGGAAGGAGGGAGACGTACCTAGTGTTATGACCTGTAGGTGTAGGGAAGGAGGGGTGACGTACCTAGTGTTATGACCTGTAGGTGTAGGGAAGGAGGGGAGACGTACCTAGTGTTATGACCTGTAGGTGTAGGGAAGGAGGGGTGACGTACCTAGTGTTATGACCTGTAGGTGTAGGGAAGGAGGGGAGACGTACCTAGTGTTATGACCTGTAGGTGTAGGGAAGGAGGGGAGACGTACCTAGTGTTATGACCTGTAGGTGTAGGGAAGGAGGGGAGACGTACCTAGTGTTATGACCTGTAGGTGTAGGGAAGGAGGGGAGACGTACCTAGTGTTATGACCTGTAGGTGTAGGGAAGGAGGGGAGACGTACCTAGTGTTATGACCTGTAGGTGTAGGGAAGGAGGGGAGACGTACCTAGTGTTATGACCTGTAGGTGTAGGGAAGGAGGGGAGACGTACCTAGTGTTATGACCTGTAGGTGTAGGGAAGGAGGGGAGACGTACCTAGTGTTATGACCTGTAGGTGTAGGGAAGGAGGGAGACGTACCTAGTGTTATGACCTGTAGGTGTAGGGAAGGAGGGAGACGTACCTAGTGTTATGACCTGTAGGTGTAGGGAAGGAGGGGAGACGTACCTAGTGTTATGACCTGTAGGTGTAGGGAAGGAGGGGAGACGTACCTAGTGTTATGACCTGTAGGTGTAGTAATGGAAGATAAAACAGCGTACATGAAGGACAAGAAAGGAGAACATTCTGGATAATTTATTTCGAAAATGGCAGGTCGCAATGTCAGTGAGGATACTATGAACTAACACACAAACACACTCACGTACATACGTGCGCGCACACGCACACACACACATAGGTGGTAGCAGTCTGATGCACTGCTCAGAAGGAAGTTTGACTACACAACACCCATAAGACAGATAGAGAAAAACAGGGAGATGGGGACAGTACCTTGGGCAGTACCTGGGGCAGTACCTGGGGCAGTACCTGGGACAGTACCTGGGGCAGTACCTGGGACAGTACCTGGGGCAGTACCTGGGACAGTACCTGGGGCAGTACCTGGGACAGTACCTGGGGCAGTACCTGGGGCAGTACCTGGGACAGTACCTGGGGCAGTACCTGGGGCAGTACTTGGGACAGTACCTGGGGCAGTACCTGGGACAGTACCTGGGGCAGTACCTGGGACAGTACCTGGGGCAGTACCTGGGGCAGTACCTGGGGCAGTACCTGGGGCAGTACCTGGGGCAGTACCTGGGGCAGTACCTGGGACAGTACCTGGGGCAGTACCTGGGGCAGTACCTGGGGCTGTACCTGGGACAGTACCTGGGGCAGTACCTGGGGCAGTACTTGGGACAGTACCTGGGGCAGTACCTGGGACAGTACCTGGGGCAGTACCTGGGGCTGTACCTGGGACAGTACCTGGGGCAGTACCTGGGGCAGTACCTGGGGCTGTACCTGGGACAGTACCTGGGGCTGTACCTGGGACAGTACCTGGGGCAGTACCTGGGGCTGTACCTGGGACAGTACCTGGGGCAGTACCTGGGGCAGTACCTGGGGCAGTACCTGGGACAGTACCTGGGGCAGTACCTGGGGCAGTACCTGGGGCAGTACCTGGGGCAGTACCTGGGACAGTACCTGGGGCAGTACCTGGGGCAGTACCTGGGACAGTACCTGGGGCAGTACCTGGGGCAGTACCTGGGACAGTACCTGGGGCAGTACCTGGGGCAGTACCTGGGGCAGTACCTGGGACAGTACCTGGGGCAGTACCTGGGGCTGGGGCTGAACGTGTGTTCACAAAGCTCATGTAAAACAAACGACACCACATCATTACACACGTAACCACCTTGAGCCAACTTTGTAAACTGAACTGTAGTGGAGGGTTATTTGGGGATGATTTGCTTCAATAAAATGGGGGTTCAGATCACAGCGTATTTGCGCTTATCTGATTCAAAAGTCCTTGATGAAAGACTATGGCATTCACTCCTTTAAAACAGTATCTCTCCAAAACTGTTGATGACAACGGACTCCTATGTAACAATCTCTTGATAGTCGGATGAAAAGGGTCAAGACCCTTCACCCTTGACCACAGAACAGATTGGTACACGTACGTGTACAGCAGGTACCGTGGGACAAATGTAACAAATGCTTTTGAATGGCTGTTTGTTTTGTTTTCTACCAGTCTTCTCTATTTACAAATGTTTACAATCGTTCTTTCAGAAAGAGGCCTCTGCATGAGGCGAACGTGCGAGGTGCACCCTCTTCATACATTTCCTGTAGCTGTTTTCATTCGTTGCATTTTTTTTGTGTTGTTCTTTTTTATTGTACCACAGCAGCCAAAAACTACAAGAACCAAACAAAAGGATAATGACAAAAAATATATATTCTAAGTCACCCGACGAGAAAGTGGGTGCCATCTTTGGTCACAAAATGAGCAAAAAAAAACTGGAAACAAGTCAAAAGCAAAAAAATAAAATAATAAACTGTTTCATTATTTGCCACTAAAAGGGAAAAACAAAAATTTAAACCAAAAACGTAATCCAGTGTCTTTAGCAGGGGAAGTCTGGCTGGTAAAGGTTAAGGGTCGTTAGGGGTCATCGAGGGGTCAGAGTTGTGGTAGAGAATAGCTTACAAGACTTCATGGGTTTTTTGTGGATAGGAGGCTTATGTAGCATTGGGGACGAGGCCAAAAGGGAAGACACACAACTCAGCCAGCAAATCAAAAAAGCCCATCACTTCTTCTTTCTCCTCTCCTCCTCTTTCTCCTTCTCTCCTCCCTCCTCCTCCTTGTCGCAATAGCGTTGGAGCAGCAAGTGCAGGTGTTGCTGAAGGGCATCGGGTTGCAGGGTCTCTGGGGTGTCGTCCAGCCGCTCCAGGTGCACATGCTTACCCTGGGCATCCATCGCCACAGTCCTCTTCTGGGTACGAGACTTACGCATCTGGGTTCTGGAGATTGGACAGAGAAAAGACAAGGGAGGGAGGGAGATAAGGAGATGGGAGAAAGAGCGAGAGATGGAAGAGAGAGTTTTTATACTTGGTTAACCAATCATTCCAAAAGAACCTGAACGTTTTGTCAAAGCTTCATTGACAGGATTTTGACTGAAACTAACTCTAACTTTGGTCACTGGTCATAGTGACCCAAACCATTCGAGCTAATCTATGTCTCAAAAAAATCCATGCAGGTTAGCCTTCTATCTACCATCACCAACAGCAACCGTATGAGTCATCTTAAACACACCCTTCGATGGGTAACTTACTTTGCACATGCGCAGGTCCGAATCTTAGCATTTTATCTAAGCATGTAAACTAAATGTTAAGAAAGAGGTATTTACATCATGCTTTCAGATAAATCACTCAAAAAACTAACAGGAGTGTACAAACATGGACACCTTGGGTCAATTAATGAACACTCCCATGCTGTTCTCAAACCTTTTGACAACAGAACCGTCCTCCTTCACAACCTCTTTTTCTACTAAATGGGGAAGTTGAATTTTCCCAAAGCCTCCAGCATAACTCAATGCCTGGATGTGACAGAACAAGGAAAAGAACATATCAAACACCAAAACCCCTGTGTCTGTTCTTAGAGTTGAGTTAAGTCTTCAGTAAGGTTTTACCAGGTCATACAGTAACAAACATGTCAGTCAAGAACCATTTCAATGGCATGCTATAAAGCTCTAACCATTCAGCTTTATGTTCCAGGCATAGTATCCCTTACAACACTTGATCCAGCTCAACCTGCTCTGCTCGAGCCATTGAGGTAGAAAATACTTTCCTGGCTTTATATCATAACTGGTCTCCCTCAACCTACTGACCTTCTCAAAGTCCTGTTTGGCCGAGGGGAGGTCTGCGGCCAGCGAGGGGTCACCCGTCTCCTTCTCCATCCTCTCGCCCCTCACCACCGTCGTCTTGACCACCTTGCTGACCTTTCGACCCTCCGCCTGCTCTGACTCGATCTCCGAGGTCGTGGTGGCCCCCAGGGCAAGGGGCTCCGAAAAGGTCAACTGGAGAGGTCAAACATAGGGTTCTAAGCTAACTGATTTACACTGCATTCAGAAAGTATTCAGACCCCTTGACATGTTCCACCTTTTGTTACATTAAAGCCTTATTTTAAAATGGTTTAAATAAATAAAAATCCTCATCCAGCTACACGCAATAACCCATAATGACAAAGCAAAAACAGTTTTTTAGAAATTTTTACAAAAAAACTAACAGAAATATCACATTTACACAAGTATTCAGACCCTTTACTCAGTACTTTGTTGAAGCACCTTTGGCAGCAATTACAGCCTCGAGTCTTCTTGGGTATGACGCTACAAGCTTGGCACACTTGTATTTGTGTGCCATAGTCTGAAGTTTCTCCCATTATTCTCAGCAGATCCTCTCAAGCTCAGCCAGGTTGGATGGGGAGTATTGCTGCATAGCTATTTTCAGGTCTCACCAGAGATATTTGATCGGGTTCAAGTCCGGGTTCTGGGACATTCAGAGACTTGTCCCGAAGCCACTCCTGCGTTGTCTTGGCTGTGTGCTTAGGGTCGTTGTCTTTGTCCTGTTGGACAGGAACCTTTGACCCAGTCTGAGGTCCTAAGCTCTTTGGAGCAGGTTTTCATCAAGGATCTCTGTACTTTGCTCCGTTCATCTTTCCCTCGATCCCGACTATTCTCCCAGTTCCTGATGCTGAAATACATCCGCACAGCATGATGCTGCCACCACCAAACTTCACGGTAGGGATGGTGCAAGGTTTCCTCCAGACATGACGCTTGGCATTCAGGCCAAATAGTTGGTTTCATCAGACCAGAGAATCTTGTTTCTCATGGTCAGAGTCCTTTAGGTGCCCCTTGACAAATTCCAAGCGGACTGTCATGTGCCTTTTACTGAGAAGTGGCTTCCGTCTGGCCACTCTACCATAAAGGCCTGATTGATGGAGTGCTGCAGAGATGGTTGTCCTTCTGGAAGGTTCTCCCATCTCCACAGAGGAACTTCAGAGCTCTGTCAGTGACAGTTTCTCAGTTTGGCCAGGAGGCCAGCTATAGGAAGAGTCTTGGTGGTTCCACACTTCTTCCATTTAAAAATGATGGAGGCCACTGCGTTCTTGGGGACCTTCAATGGACCGAAATGTTTTGGTACCTTTCCCACAATCCTGTTTCGGAGCTCTACATTCAATTCCTTTGACCTCATAGCTTGGTTTTTGCTCTGATATGCACTGTCAACTGTTTGACCTTATATAGACAGGTGTGTGCCTTTCCAAAACATGTCCAATCAATTGAATTTACCACAGGTGGACTCCAAACAAGTTGTAGAAACATCTTAAGGATGATCAATGGAAACAGGATGGAAACATGGAAACAGGATGCACCTAAGCTCAATATCGAGTCTCATAGCAAAGAGTCTAAATACGTATGTAAATAAGGTATTTCTGTTTTATTTTTTAATAACTTTGAAAAAAAAATTTCAACCGTTTTCATTTTGTCATTATGGAGTATTGTGTGTAGATTGATGAGAATTTTTTAAATATATAAAACAATTTTAGAATAAGGCTGTATCGTAACAAAATGTGAAAAAAAGTGCAGGGGTCTGAATACTTTCCTGAATGCACTGTACACTCTGTAGCAAATAAGGATACATGATATATTGTGGTGTAGCCAGAGGTCGACCACACAAGGGTCATCGATATGCAAAGGATCTCAGTACAAAGGGCTCAGGAGACAGATTTAAGGAAAATTCAGGTTTTGAATATACAGTTGCACTTTGTTATTTCATATTTCAAATCAAAAGGTCTAACTCGGTCAGCATGTAATATACTCCAGACATTAAATGATTCAAAAGGGTTTCTTTCAAACATTAAAGAGGCAATAGGCAGTTGAAACAATAACAAAGTGCACCTGTTTCATTAAAAAGCAGAGAGATGGGGGGCTGGAGAAAGTGAACCACTCTCAGATCAATAGACAGAGCTATGGATGCAAGGACTGACCATCCATGATATCACAATTATAGTTTTAATCATGTTTTGAGGCTAAATAGCGCTTGTTAACATTTACTTCATTTACAAACATTGGAGTAAAACAAGCTTATATTTGGGGTTCTGATGGTTTATGACTATTCATCTAAGCTCATTTCTAAATTATATTCTTCAAGAATCAATGGGTATATATCATTAATTTATAAGACCTTTAATAATTATTCCTTAAGAGTCTATTGATGCACCCGTGCGTCAATCTATGTAACATAATAAAACAATCCCCATCAAAATCCTTCAGTTTAAGCTAGAGATATCAGGTTGGCTGTATCTCAATCCACGAGCTACAGTGGTGTTTGTCCGAGCGGTTATGACAACTCTATGGAAAGACGGGACTCGCCTGAAAGTAACCCATACAAACAAATGGAAGTATGAAGGTAGTTTTGTGGCAACAAAAATAAGGGTTTAACTATGTGTCCAAAAAAAACAAAAATATTTCCTGAGCTTTCTTATATCTCCTAGATATAGGACAGGCACTTCAAATCCTTATTCCTCATTATTTATTTTTTATGGATTTGTTTTTCAATGTGTTTGTATGGGCTACAGTAGTAAAGGCCAAATGTAATAATTTATCAAATCATTTTTTATTAAAAGAAATTATACATAAAGGGGTCCTAAAATTCCAAATCAACTAGCTAAATGATCTATGCTATGGCCATCTTAAAACTATTCTATATGTTAGCTTAGTCGAACACAAAACTATTTGACATAAACAGTTGCATTCATGAGTTTCCTTGACAAATGTCAGTAAAGAAAATAAGGTCAGCCAAAGCAAAAACCTGATCAAAATGAATTATATGAAGAACAGAAATGGTTTGCTCAGTGGGAAATTAATATCCAACTAGTCAGTGACAACTGTGTGGAGTTTGTGACAGCAACTACGTGAGCTTATACAGCATTATAGACACTACTGTATGTCCTGGGATTTCCTCTGATCTTCTATGTAGAAGAACCCTTTACCTTCTAACGATGCTTGTGAGCATCAAAGAGCTCAAAACATTCTGACTCTACAGATGTTTTTGTAAAAATTACCCGGCCCCGGGCCCCTTCTGGATCCGGCCTTGCCTCACAAACTCCGCTATAGCTCAGCCCCCGTTACACACATACTAATGGTTGGTACCAATGCCCTGCCACGCCCACTGCCACGCCCACCGCCTAAGCCCCATTTTGATCCAGAAAAACCCCCTGGGTCCATGAAGCTGTGCATTTTGATCCAGAAAAGAAACCTGGGTCCATGAAGCTGTGCATTTTGCAGCTCCTCTTGTGGCATGCTCCCAGTTTAGCACAGATGCTGCCAATTTAACCTATCACTCAGCTCCTTAATTGGCCAGGTGACCTGTAGCACAGGGGGTTATGGGAGGTGTAGTGTTCTAGCTGACAGATATCTACAGTATCTAGTATACTGCATAAGTATATTGCCATTGAAATGGTTCTTGCATGTAATACTCAATAGTTTTCAGAAACACTGGAATATTGACCCCAAAGAAAGACTATAGACACTTGGCATTTGCAATGCCAGAGATGTGGGTTCGATTCCCATGGGGGTCCAGTACTAGGGCTGCCGCATTGACTGTTTTACCTCCACACCGGCAGTCATGACTGTTTAGTCACGGTAATTAGGCTTCTCGAAGCTCTGATGCTGCTGCTGGTCATTAGTAGCCTAACACACTTGCTAACTGCCTGGTACTCAGCACTCTATTGTCCCTCTAATCACTCTGACATCAATGAAAATCGATTTAAACACTTCATGAGAGCTCATATTGTGCAACATTTTTATAGGCTATGCATTTGCACGAGAAATCAGAATGATGGCCTCTACTAAAAAGAGAGGGTCCAGCTTTCTATAGGCTAGGCCTACTATATTTATTTCTCAACTTTCCTAATATTAAAGCACATTGCTTATATTTACAACAGGAGTAAAGCCTACCTGGCAGGCATGAAAATAAAAATAATAAAAAGCGTCCTCCATTCGCAATTTAAGTGCAAAGATTACATGTATTTTTCCCTGATGCGCCTGTTTCGATACAGGTGCATGATAATGGTCCATTCTAAACCATTCTAAATTATATATTAACACTTGTGAATGATGCCAAGCAAAAGAAACAATGCCTTTTTTCACGACTTAATCATAGTCGCACACCTCATGTATCCTAGCCCATAGGCCTATATGTTTTAATAAGGTTAGTATCACACCTCATGTAGCCTAGCCCATAGGCCTATATGTTTTAATAAGGTTAGTATCACACCTCATGTAGCCTAGCCCATAGGCCTATATGTTTTAATAAGGTTAGTATCACACCTCATGTAGTCTAGCCCATAGGCCTATATGTTTTAATAAGGTTAGTATCACACCTCATGTAGCCTAGCCCATAGGCCTATATGTTTTAATAAGGTTAGTATCACACCTCATGTAGTCTAGCCCATAGGCCTATATGTTTTAATAAGGTTAGTATCACACCTCATGTAGTCTAGCCCATAGGCCTATATGTTTTAATAAGGTTAGTATCACACCTCATGTAGTCTAGCCCATAGGCCTATATGTTTTAATAAGGTTAGTATCACACCTCATGTAGTCTAGCCCATAGGCCTATATGTTTTAATAAGGTTAGTATCACACCTCATGTAGTCTAGCCCATAGGCCTATATGTTTTAATAAGGTTAGTATCACACCTCATGTAGTCTAGCCCATAGGCCTATATGTTTTAATAAGGTTAGTATCACACCTCATGTAGTCTAGCCCATAGGCCTATATGTTTTAATAAGGTTAGTATCACACCTCATGTAGTCTAGCCCATAGGCCTATATGTTTTAATAAGGTTAGTATCACACCTCATGTAGCCTAGCCCATAGGCCTATATGTTTTAATAAGGTTAGTATCACACCTCATGTAGCCTAGGCCATAGGCCTATATGTTTTAATAAGGTTAGTATCACACCTCATGTAGTCTAGCCCATAGGCCTATATGTTTTAATAAGGTTAGTATCACACCTCATGTAGCCTAGCCCATAGGCCTATATGTTTTAATAAGGTTAGTATCACACCTCATGTAGCCTAGCCCATAGGCCTATATGTTTTAATAAGGTTAGTATCACACCTCATGTAGCCTAGCCCATAGGCCTATATGTTTTAATAAGGTTAGTATCACACCTCATGTAGCCTAGCCCATAAACCTATATGTTTTAATAAGGTTAGTATCACACCTCATGTAGCCTAGCCCAAAGGCCTATATGTTTTAATAAGGTTAGTATCACACCTCATGTAGCCTAGCCCATAAACCTATATGTTTTAATAAGGTTAGTATCACACCTCATGTAGCCTAGCCCATAGGCCTATATGTTTTAATAAGGTTAGTATCACACCTCATGTAGTCCAGCCCATAGGCCTATATGTTTTAATAAGGTTAGTATCACACCTCATGTAGTCTAGCCCATAGACCTATATGTTTTAATAAGGTTAGTATCACACCTCATGTAGTCTAGCCCATAGACCTATATGTTTTAATAAGGTTAGTATCACACCTCATGTAGTCTAGCCCATAGGCCTATATGTTTTAATAAGGTTAGTATCACACCTCATGTATCCTAGCCCATAGGCCTATATGTTTTAATAAGGTTAGTATCACACCTCATGTAGCCTAGCCCAAAGGCCTATATGTTTTAATAAGGTTAGTATCACACCTCATGTAGTCCAGCCCATAGGCCTATATGTTTTAATAAGGTTAGTATCACACCTCATGTAGTCCAGCCCATAGGCCTATATGTTTTAATAAGGTTAGTATCACACCTCATGTAGTCCAGCCCATAGGCCTATATGTTTTAATAAGGTTAGTATCACACCTCATGTAGTCCAGCCCATAGGCCTATATGTTTTAATAAGGTTAGTATCACACCTCATGTAGTCTAGCCCATAGACCTATATGTTT
Source organism: Oncorhynchus keta (assembly GCF_023373465.1). Taxonomy (NCBI): domain Eukaryota; kingdom Metazoa; phylum Chordata; class Actinopteri; order Salmoniformes; family Salmonidae; genus Oncorhynchus; species Oncorhynchus keta. The sequence continues at coordinate 12,445,345 of NC_068433.1, forward strand.
TAATAAGGTTAGTATCACACCTCATGTAGTCTAGCCCATAGGCCTATATGTTTTAATAAGGTTAGTATCACACCTCATGTATCCTAGCCCACAGGCCTATATGTTTTAATAAGGTTAGTATCACACCTCATGTAGTCTAGCCCACAGGCCTATATGTTTTAATAAGGTTAGTATCACACCTCATGTAGTCTAGCCCATAGGCCTATATGTTTTAATAAGGTTAGTATCACACCTCATGTAGTCTAGCCCATAGGCCTATATGTTTTAATAAGGTTAGTATCACACCTCATGTAGCCTAGCCCATAGGCCTATATGTTTTAATAAGGTTAGTATCACACCTCATGTAGCCTAGCCCATAGGCCTATATGTTTTAATAAGGTTAGTATCACACCTCATGTAGTCTAGCCCATAGGCCTATATGTTTTAATAAGGTTAGTATCACACCTCATGTAGTCTAGCCCATAGGCCTATATGTTTTAATAAGGTTAGTATCACACCTCATGTATCCTAGCCCATAGGCCTATATGTTTTAATAAGGTTAGTATCACACCTCATGTAGTCTAGCCCATAGGCCTATATGTTTTAATAAGGTTAGTATCACACCTCATGTAGTCTAGCCCATAGGCCTATATGTTTTAATAAGGTTAGTATCACACCTCATGTAGTCTAGCCCATAGGCCTATATGTTTTAATAAGGTTAGTATCACACCTCATGTAGCCTAGCCCATAGGCCTATATGTTTTAATAAGGTTAGTATCACACCTCATGTAGTCTAGCCCATAGGCCTATATGTTTTAATAAGGTTAGTATCACACCTCATGTAGTCTAGCCCATAGGCCTATATGTTTTAATAAGGTTAGTATCACACCTCATGTAGTCTAGCCCATAGGCCTATATGTTTTAATAAGGTTAGTATCACACCTCATGTAGTCTAGCCCATAGGCCTATATGTTTTAATAAGGTTAGTATCACACCTCATGTAGTCTAGCCCATAGGCCTATATGTTTTAATAAGGTTAGTATCACACCTCATGTAGCCTAGCCCATAGGCCTATATGTTTTAATAAGGTTAGTATCACACCTCATGTAGTCTAGCCCATAGGCCTATATGTTTTAATAAGGTTAGTATCACACCTCATGTAGTCTAGCCCATAGGCCTATATGTTTTAATAAGGTTAGTATCACACCTCATGTAGCCTAGCCCATAGGCCTATATGTTTTAATAAGGTTAGTATCACACCTCATGTAGCCTAGCCCATAGACCTATATGTTTTAATAAGGTTAGTATCACACCTCATGTAGTCCAGCCCATAGGCCTATATGTTTTAATAAGGTTAGTATCACACCTCATGTAGCCTAGCCCATAGACCTATATGTTTTAATAAGGTTAGTATCACACCTCATGTAGTCTAGCCCATAGGCCTATATGTTTTAATAAGGTTAGTATCACACCTCATGTAGCCTAGCCCATAGACCTATATGTTTTAATAAGGTTAGTATCACACCTCATGTAGTCTAGCCCATAGGCCTATATGTTTTAATAAGGTTAGTATCACACCTCATGTAGCCTAGCCCATAGACCTATATGTTTTAATAAGGTTAGTATCACACCTCATGTAGTCTAGCCCATAGGCCTATATGTTTTAATAAGGTTAGTATCACACCTCATGTAGCCTAGGCCATAGGCCTATATGTTTTAATAAGGTTAGTATCACACCTCATGTAGTCTAGCCCATAGGCCTATATGTTTTAATAAGGTTAGTATCACACCTCATGTAGCCTAGGCCATAGGCCTATATGTTTTAATAAGGTTAGTATCACACCTCATGTAGCCTAGCCCATAGACCTATATGTTTTAATAAGGTTAGTATCACACCTCATGTAGCCTAGCCCAAAGGCCTATATGTTTTAATAAGGTTAGTATCACACCTCATGTAGTCTAGCCCATAGGCCTATATGTTTTAATAAGGTTAGTATCACACCTCATGTAGTCTAGCCCATAGGCCTATATGTTTTAATAAGGTTAGTATCACACCTCATGTAGTCTAGCCCATAGGCCTATATGTTTTAATAAGGTTAGTATCACACCTCATGTAGCCTAGCCCATAGGCCTATATGTTTTAATAAGGTTAGTATCACACCTCATGTAGTCCAGCCCATAGGCCTATATGTTTTAATAAGGTTAGTATCACACCTCATGTAGCCCAGGCCATAGGCCTATATGTTTTAATAAGGTTAGTATCACACCTCATGTAGTCCAGCCCATAGGCCTATATGTTTTAATAAGGTTAGTATCACACCTCATGTAGTCTAGCCCATAGGCCTATATGTTTTAATAAGGTTAGTATCACACCTCATGTAGTCTAGCCCATAGGCCTATATGTTTTAATAAGGTTAGTATCACACCTCATGTAGTCTAGCCCATAGGCCTATATGTTTTAATAAGGTTAGTATCACACCTCATGTAGTCCAGCCCATAGGCCTATATGTTTTAATAAGGTTAGTATCACACCTCATGTAGTCCAGCCCATAGGCCTATATGTTTTAATAAGGTTAGTATCACACCTCATGTAGCCTAGGCCATAGGCCTATATGTTTTAATAAGGTTAGTATCACACCTCATGTAGTCTAGCCCATAGGCCTATATGTTTTAATAAGGTTAGTATCACACCTCATGTAGCCTAGGCCATAGGCCTATATGTTTTAATAAGGTTAGTATCACACCTCATGTAGTCTAGCCCATAGGCCTATATGTTTTAATAAGGTTAGTATCACACCTCATGTAGCCTAGCCCAAAGGCCTATATGTTTTAATAAGGTTAGTATCACACCTCATGTAGTCTAGCCCATAGGCCTATATGTTTTAATAAGGTTAGTATCACACCTCATGTAGTCTAGCCCATAGGCCTATATGTTTTAATAAGGTTAGTATCACACCTCATGTAGCCTAGCCCAAAGGCCTATATGTTTTAATAAGGTTAGTATCACACCTCATGTAGCCTAGCCCAAAGGCCTATATGTTTTAATAAGGTTAGTATCACACCTCATGTAGTCTAGCCCATAGGCCTATATGTTTTAATAAGGTTAGTATCACACCTCATGTAGTCCAGCCCATAGGCCTATATGTTTTAATAAGGTTAGTATCACACCTCATGTAGTCCAGCCCATAGGCCTATATGTTTTAATAAGGTTAGTATCACACCTCATGTAGCCTAGCCCATAGGCCTATATGTTTTAATAAGGTTAGTATCACACCTCATGTAGTCCAGCCCATAGGCCTATATGTTTTAATAAGGTTAGTATCACACCTCATGTAGTCCAGCCCATAGGCCTATATGTTTTAATAAGGTTAGTATCACACCTCATGTAGTCCAGCCCATAGGCCTATATGTTTTAATAAGGTTAGTATCACACCTCATGTAGCCTAGCCCATAGGCCTATATGTTTTAATAAGGTTAGTATCACACCTCATGTAGTCCAGCCCATAGGCCTATATGTTTTAATAAGGTTAGTATCACACCTCATGTAGCCTAGGCCATAGGCCTATATGTTTTAATAAGGTTAGTATCACACCTCATGTAGTCTAGCCCATAGGCCTATATGTTTTAATAAGGTTAGTATCACACCTCATGTAGCCTAGCCCAAAGGCCTATATGTTTTAATAAGGTTAGTATCACACCTCATGTAGTCTAGCCCATAGGCCTATATGTTTTAATAAGGTTAGTATCACACCTCATGTAGTCTAGCCCATAGGCCTATATGTTTTAATAAGGTTAGTATCACACCTCATGTAGCCTAGCCCAAAGGCCTATATGTTTTAATAAGGTTAGTATCACACCTCATGTAGCCTAGCCCAAAGGCCTATATGTTTTAATAAGGTTAGTATCACACCTCATGTAGCCTAGCCCATAGGCCTATATGTTTTAATAAGGTTAGTATCACACCTCATGTAGTCTAGCCCATAGGCCTATATGTTTTAATAAGGTTAGTATCACACCTCATGTAGTCTAGCCCATAGGCCTATATGTTTTAATAAGGTTAGTATCACACCTCATGTAGCCTAGCCCAAAGGCCTATATGTTTTAATAAGGTTAGTATCACACCTCATGTAGCCTAGCCCATAGGCCTATATGTTTTAATAAGGTTAGTATCACACCTCATGTAGTCTAGCCCATAGGCCTATATGTTTTAATAAGGTTAGTATCACACCTCATGTAGTCTAGCCCATAGGCCTATATGTTTTAATAAGGTTAGTATCACACCTCATGTAGCCTAGCCCATAGGCCTATATGTTTTAATAAGGTTAGTATCACACCTCATGTAGTCTAGCCCATAGGCCTATATGTTTTAATAAGGTTAGTATCACACCTCATGTAGCCTAGGCCATAGGCCTATATGTTTTAATAAGGTTAGTATCACACCTCATGTAGCCTAGCCCATAGGCCTATATGTTTTAATAAGGTTAGTATCACACCTCATGTAGCCTAGCCCATAAACCTATATGTTTTAATAAGGTTAGTATCACACCTCATGTAGCCTAGCCCATAGACCTATATGTTTTAATAAGGTTAGTATCACACCTCATGTAGCCTAGCCCATTTACATTTACATTACATTTAAGTCATTTAGCAGACGCTCTTATCCAGAGCGACTTACAAATTGGTGCATTCACCTTATGACATCCAGTAGAACAGTCACTTTACAATAGTGCATCGAAATCTTAAGGGGGGTGAGAAGGATTACTTATCCTATCCTAGGTATTCCTTAAAGAGGTGGGGTTTCAGGTGTCTCCGGAAGGTGGTGATTGACTCCGCTGTCCTGGCGTCGTGAGGGAGTTTGTTCCACCATTGGGGGGCCAGAGCAGCGAACAGTTTTGACTGGGCTGAGCGGGAACTGTACTTCCTCAGTGGTAGGGAGGCGAGCAGGCCAGAGGTGGATGAACGCAGTGCCCTTGTTTGGGTGTAGGGCCTGATCAGAGCCTGGAGGTACTGAGGTGCCGTTCCCCTCACAGCTCCGTAGGCAAGCACTATGGTCTTGTAGCAGATGCGAGCTTCAACTGGAAGCCAGTGGAGAGAGCGGAGGAGTGGGGTGACGTGAGAGAACTTGGGAAGGTTGAACACCAGACGGGCTGCGGCGTTCTGGATGAGTTGTAGGGGTTTAATGGCACAGGCAGGGAGCCCAGCCAACAGCGAGTTGCAGTAATCCAGACGGGAGATGACAAGTGCCTGGATTAGGACCTGCGCCGCTTCCTGTGTGAGGCAGGGTCGTACTCTGCGGATGTTGTAGAGCATGAACCTACAGGAACGGGCCACCGCCTTGATGTTAGTTGAGAACGACAGGGTGTTGTCCAGGATCACGCCAAGGTTCTTAGCGCTCTGGGAGGAGGACACAATGGAGTTGTCAACCGTGATGGCGAGATCATGGAACGGGCAGTCCTTCCCCGGGAGGAAGAGCAGCTCCGTCTTGCCGAGGTTCAGCTTGAGGTGGTGATCCGTCATCCACACTGTTATGTCTGCCAGACATGCAGAGATGCGATTTGCCACCTGGTCATCAGAAGGGGGAAAGGAGAAGATTAATTGTGTGTCGTCTGCATAGCAATGATAGGAGAGACCATGTGAGGTTATGACAGAGCCAAGTGACTTGGTGTATAGCGAGAATAGGAGAGGGCCTAGAACAGAGCCCTGGGGGACACCAGTGGTGAGAGCGCGTGGTGAGGAGACAGATTCTCGCCACGCCACCTGGTAGGAGCGACCTGTCAGGTAGGACGCAATCCAAGCGTGGGCCGCGCCGGAGATGCCCAGCTCGGAGAGGGTGGAGAGGAGGATCTGATGGTTCACAGTATCGAAGGCAGCCGATAGGTCTAGAAGGATGAGAGCAGAGGAGAGAGAGTTAGCTTTAGCGGTGCGGAGCGCCTCCGTGATACAGAGAAGAGCAGTCTCAGTTGAATGACTAGTCTTGAAACCTGACTGATTTGGATCAAGAAGGTCATTCAGAGAGAGATAGCGGGAGAGCTGGCCAAGGACGGCACGTTCAAGAGTTTGAGAGAAAAGAAAGAAGGGATACTGGTCTGTAGTTGTTGACATCGGAGGGATTGAGTGTAGGTTTTTTCAGAAGGGGTGCAACTCTCGCTCTCTTGAAGACGGAAGGGACGTAGCCAGCGGTCAGGGATGAGTTGATGAGCGAGGTGAGGTAAGGGAGAAGGTCTCCGGAAATGGTCTGGAGAAGAGAGGAGGGGCCCATAGGCCTATATGTTTTAATAAGGTGTGGAGCCTAATATCTTCTTAAAATTAAGCACATTCATCCGCTTTACAAGGGGTGTAGAGCCTAACTGGCATACATAATTAACGCGTGACTTTCAAGTTTGGGGAAGAAATATTTTGCTATAAAAATGCACCTTTATAATAAAAGTATTAATTGCATAATGGCATTCGTGGTCACTTTTGACAATGGTGTTTCCCACTAATGCAACATTCACGCTTATATCCGACTACCATGTGCGCACTGCTGTGCTTATAATGTGAAGAAATAGCCTAATAGTTTATCAACATTTTTAAGCTAAACGTTCTGATCTGTAGTATCAGCAAATTGCACATTAATTTGGGATCTATCACATCCCATGTTTGGAATATTTATTTCTCGCACAGAATAGAATAGGTCAACCTTTGTACTATGTGGAATAGTAGATTGACATAGGCTAGTGTTTTTGCTGTTTGTTAGGCCTACTCATCTTGTTGGCTGATGAAAAGTAAATGTGGACAGTTCTTCCAATATCTTCAATATAGACTTCTGAATTGAATAAGGACGCGCAGTTGCAACCCTGATAAGTCTGTCTTAACTTGTAGCCCTGTGAGAATGACCCAATCACGTGATGGAGCGAGCAGCCACTGGCACAGCGGCCACTGGCATTATCAAGTGCTTGTCAAATTGTGAATGAGAGACTGATGTAGTGTGTACAGCCTGTGCAAACAAAGCAGAGCTCATGCTTTTCAAGCAACTTTTTTCCAAATCATTATTAGAGTCGCATCATGCAGCCTAAAAATGTATTAAAAATCAAAACATAAAGCCCAACGTTTGTAGAACAACTAAAGTCACATTAATAACTGTAAATGAAACATATAGGAGGACCTGTTTCTATGTTTACCCCTCAACACAGAATAGCTGCATGTGTTCACTCTCTCAAATCGTTTGGAGAAAATATTTATATTTTATTCAGCTTTGTTCAATTGTATTCTTCATACTATAATATAAAATAATGCCACTGAATTCTAAGCAAATCTTGTCTGCTAAATGAACTAGTGTAGCCCACAGCCATATGGTATAGCCACATCAGGACAACTCAGAGTATGTTATTCTGTTCTTATGAAATAGACTACATCATGTTTCTTTAGACCTGTCTAAAATAAATAATGGATTTATTATGGCTATATTAGATTTATTAGACTTTTTAAAATGTAGATGTTCCATATGTCTGCATCAGTGGTTATGTCTGGAAGCCCGAAGATGCTAAATGTGTTAATGCTAATTAACGGTAAACTACTGTGACCGCACAGCCCTTACCAGTACAAACAAAATACAAAAATGTACGTACTCACTACTTACTGTAAGTCGCTCTGGATAAGAGCATCTGCTAAATGACCAAAATGTAAAAGTATAAACACAAAGACGACAGATGGACGGACTGACCTCAGTCTGATCTCCCTCACTCCGGACCACTGTCCTCTTCACCACCTTGGAGAAGCCGTCTCCTTCCTCCACGCTGACCATCTCCTGCTGAGATCCCTGCACCGTCACCTCCTCTCTCTCCACACCGTCTGGAGAGAAGTACTTACGGATCACCTTCCGTGTGATCTGGGGGAGAGAGACCAGAGAGAGAGGAATGTAGAGCACTGAGCTGCATGACTAGGCCATATAAGAGCAAACACACTTATTTGCCTGGGAAAATCATTGATAAATAGTAGTTATGTAATAAATAATCATCATTTGGTGGGAGCTTATATTTTTCTTATGTTGTTGAGGTCTACTGTAAATCGGGGAGTGTTCTAGAGGTCAGTGGCTGTGAATGTAGGTGTAAAATGTCCCTTTACCTTCTTGACTACCATGTTTCCTTGCTCATCCATGTACTGTTCTTCTGTAACTGTCTGGGGAGGGATGTCTGGCAGGTCATCCGCCTGGAGAGAGAACATAGTAAATGCACAGTCAGAGTACTGACTTAACAGACCCGAAACACACACTGGAGTTAAGGTAAGTACAGAAACCGGTTTGAACATTGCAACTCAAAAAGGGAAATAAACCAACATAGATCAGTCATTTCGAACCATTATCATATCAACCATTATCATATACATTACCATATCAACCATTATCATATACATTACCATATCAACCATTATCATATACATTACCATATCAACCATTATCATATACATTACCATATCAACCATTATCATATACATTACCATATCAACCATTATCATATACATTACCATATCAACCATTATCATATACATTACCATATCAACCATTATCATATAAATTACCATATCAACCATTATCATATACATTACCACATCAACCATTATCATATACATTACCATATCAACCAGTATCATATACATTACCATATCAACCATTATCACATACATTACCACGGTAACCATTATCATATACATTACCATATCGACCATTATCATATACATTACCATATCGACCATTATCTAACATCACAAATATTTCATCAATCTGTCACAGAACAAAATTATATGGCAGATGATGGTGCAGTATAAAACAAAGAGGAGACAGAATGAGACAGAAATCTAAACATGAATATATATATATATATATACAGTATATCATAGGCATTATCCAAAGTTCAGCACAGCAACAAAATTACCCACAAGCAAAAAGTCAACTCCCATCTAAACCCAGCACCACAGCACACTATGGCAGCGCCCACTCCTCTACATGCTCTCCGATGCCCGATACCTGGATGATAACTCTGCGTCGGACCACCCTGGAGGTTAACACCTCTTCCTCTGAGTTATCCGATGACAGCAACCCTAGCTCCTCATTTATCTCCTGAGAGACAGCACACAGCCATTGTGAGCATAATAGATCATTATATCATGGTTACACATTTTGTATAGTTACTGCAGGCACAGTTACTGCAAGAACAGTTACTGCAGGCACAGTTACTGCAAGAACAAAACAACAAGCAACAGTGTTCCTTCTTTTCTCTTTCTCGGTTGGACTTTTTACTTTTCTCTCATTGGAATAGCAAAAAGGCATTCAAAAGTAGGCTATCATAGACCTGATATAACTTTTCAGAAATAAATCAAATATGAGTGAGGTTCTATGAAATGGTGTTGGAGATGGAAGATGAAGAGAAGGCCCAGTTGTACAACACCCCTTCAACAAAACCAGCCATGCAAGATATGTAAATGATAATCCAAGGAAATGGTGGTTAAAGTCTAAACAAGTACCTCTGTATGGAATGTTGATGTGGAATATGAAGTATTGACAGTAAAGGTTTGACAATTATTTCACTTTTTTTAATGGAATTTATTCGTATGTACTGTACTGTATGTTCTCTTCATTGTATCAAATACCTTAGCTGAAAATAGGAAAATAATTAGCAAACACAGCAAGCAAACATTCTCAAAAGTAAGTATATTCCTTATTCCTGATTTTGTCCCATGATTACTCCATTGTGTTGGTCAGTGACCAGTGGTTTGACTTACAGTGTATTGTCTTGTAAGTATACACACATGCAAACACAGCACTGATAACCTTTTTGTACTTGTGTTTGAGTGAGTTGATGCCCTCTCTGGACTGTGGGAACACTGCAATCAGCCTGAGAAGCTGGGACACAAGCCAGGGCAGGGTGCAGTCGTCATGCTCGACCTCTTACCCGTTCCAGAGAGTACTCATCGTCATCGTACCCTGCCCGCGACCTGGAGGGAAGCACTTCACATGTGGGTACAGTTTCACTTTCACTTTCTGGTCTGTCATAAATGCCATAATCCCCAAGACTTTCACTACCCGATGAGAAGCGCTTTTGGTCATCCACCCGTAGGAACTGTGCGCTGTATATAGGGCTCCCTTTGAGGAAGCCTGTCTCCGGCGTGCTGCCGAAGGGGGTTGGGGAAGGAGGCTCTTCAATGTGGTAGAGGTCGTCAGGTTCCTCTGACTTCAGATCCTCTGGCTCTAAGAAGTCTGACAAGTCATCTTTGCAGTCAAAGAACTCCAGGTCTGAGTCTTCTTGGGCGGAATCTGATTGGATATCTGGTCCAAATGCAGAGAGTGATTTCTCAAATTCACCGAGCACTCGCTTAAAGTCTGGGGAGAATTCAAAGGCTTCTGCGGATCCAGGTGTAACAGACTTGGAAGCGGACTCAAGACCTATCAGGGTGGTCGTCGTGACCTGACTCTTATCTGACAGAGAGTCACTGAAGACGGGCGAAACTGGACTCATATCAGTGGGAGACACCTGGCTACACTCAGAGACTCTGAGAGACTGGTGTCCGGAAAACACAGCTTCATAGTCTGGAGGCACCAGGAATTGGCTTGACATCGGCGAAAATAACTCACCCGATTGATTCTGCTCAAATTCCTTGCATGTAAATCCACTCGAGCCAGAGAATTCCTGACGGGCAGAGTCAGGTTTCTTTAGTTTAGGTGTGACTGCTCTATGGGTAGTGAAGGGGTCTTGTTCACTGATCTGCAATGGAGTTGATATAAGAGGTTCGGAGCCTGTGGCTGTCTTCATCTGTTTAGTAGATGCCAGTACTGATACACTGGTTTCTTGACTGAAGGCTGGAACTGCCATTTGCTCATGTAAAGTACTTTCCATTATCATGGTAGACTTTAATTCACTTTGCATCTTTCCATAGTCGGTCTGCAACAGTATTTCCTTGGCAGTTTGAGACGGAGCCTAGAAATAAATGTTGACATCACTTGAACATGGATTACTGAAATGCGTTGTTACAGCATGCACCACCGACATCCCATCAACAAACTGCATAACACTAATAGAGTACTAGATCTTGTGATTCATTTTCTTCAACAACATGTTATATTTTAAATCACTGCAAGAACAAATAAAATAAAATAAACATTGGAGAACAAACCATACAATTACAGTAATGAGATTGTGCTTTTTCACAAATTATTAGTTACATCTCAAAAGAGACAAAATGAGTTAGTTTACATCAAACACCATCCAAGTCTATTGTGATTGCACAAACATTCTTCAGAATCCAGACATCCATTTCAACCACACAGTGTTATTATCATCCTCCATTAGCACGGGAGTTATTTCATTATTTCATGGCACGTGCAAGTCAGCTTTATCATGCTCTCTCTCTTACCCTCTGTGGGTCTTCCTGGGTGTTTATTGTATCAGCACTGGGGCACAGGACATCTACTTCGTCCTCTTCTCCGTCCTGGACCTTCACTGGTTGTTGACTTACTGGGACGTCTTTCTGGACCTTTTTGACGTCTTCCAAACCAATAGTGGCTTGGGGAGTTGGGATGGTTTCAGCATGCTCTGAACCATGCTTTGTCTGTGTCCATTCCGTAGATGAGGTAACCATTTCTGCTACTAGTCCACTGACCCTTGGTAAGCCTTGATCTGTCGTGCTCATTTGTCCCTGTTCTATTTCAAATTCATTATCGGGGACTGACAACAGAGTGACACCCAAAGAATTTTCTTTGGGTGACAATGGGACACGCTCAGAAGTTAAAACAGTTGTCACATCACTCAACGTACCTGCTTTAAATGTCATTGTTTCTCTACCTGTAATAACTAAACTTAACTCTTCATCTGATTCACCGGATTCAGGAGACGACTGCCTTCGGAGGACATCGGCCCAATAATCTAGAGGTAAGGCTACGAATACAGTGTCTGATGACACTGATTCAGGTGAAGACGTTCTATCACTAAGGGGTTCCATGAAGTACTGAGATAAAATCCTCATAAACTGAGGCACCGGTGAGTCAGGCGATAGCCGCCGATTCCTGCCGACTGATTCTAGGGAATCAGGTGAGGATGGCCTACTCTCTAATGCTGACGGTGATATGGCCATTAGCTCATATTCAGAGCCAGAAGACATTGATTTAGGTGATGATGACCTGTGTTCTATTGTGGCATACTCCATATTACATGAATCCATTCGTGATACACCTGATATTGTATACTGATGGATCTGTGAGTCTGGAGAAAGCGACCTGTTGTCATTCATCTCATGCATTGATTCAGGTGAAGATGTTCTAACGTCAACCATTGACATGGCTGATTCTAGAGACATGGGTCTGTATTCAGCAGACTCAGGGGATAGCGATCTATCCTTCTCAACTTTTTTCTCTAATAACACAGATTCGGGTGATGATATTCCAACATCTGCATCTAACACTAATGTTGCAGTTGACATGGGTTGGCAGTCAGGCAAAGACTCAGGTGAATCGTACATAAGATTGTATTCTTCCACCATCATGGTTGTTCCAGGTATAGGTGAACCAGCCATTGATTTCTGGTCTGTTTCTTCACGTGCCAACATTTCTGACGGTAATACGCGCTCAGGAATGAGACTTATGGCTGACAACTCTGTTTCCCCACAGTTTGATTCCACTGATTCAGGTGACAGTTGTGTAGGTTCAGTAGCAAAATACTCTGCAGTTGATATCAAGTGTTCCGAATCTGCCAACACTGATCCAGTGGAGGATAATTCCCTTATTGACACAGATTTTGGTAGCGCCTCCCTATAATCGGGGACAGGACCCTCGAGTGTTAATGGTCTATGTTCATCAACTGATGCTAGTGATTCAGGTGAGTCTGGTCTCACCTCATCAAATAAGGACTCAGAAATGAGTGGTGCATATTCAATATCTGAAACAAATTTGGGTGATGATGACCTGTACCCAATGGTTGAAATAGCAGATTCAGGTAACATCTGTCTAAACTGAGGTATGGGGGAGTCAGGAGACAATGCCATGCATTCATCTATAGATGCAATTGATTCAGCTGATGAGCATCTATCCTTAAGAAGAATTGAGGCAACTATGAATAACTCTATTTCAGATTCCATATCTGAGCATATCGATTCAGGCGATGCTGATCTATTCCATGCCGCTAGTGTAGTAGTTTCATGCTGTGTGTACTTGGGTACTGGGGAGTCTGGTGACAGAGCTTTAAACTCATCTACTGATGCCGTTGAATCGGGACTGTCGGGTCTATCTTCAATCTCAGAAATCAAAAGAGTGTATTCAGTTTCAGATTCTGTTTCATAATCTGCCAATGATTCGGGGGATGAGGACCTATATCCAACCATTGAAACGATAGATTCTTGTAATGCCTGTCTAAACTCAGGCATGGGGGAATCTGGAGACAGACACCTGTACTCATCCACTGATGCTGTAGATTCAGGTGATGATGATCTGCTGTTTGTCAGTTGCATGACTGATTCAGGAGACATGATTCTATACTCTGATAAAGACTCAGGTGATATGGGTCTTTCCTCTGTATCTGATGCTATTGACTCAGGTGAGTCTGGTCTCTGCCAAAAGGAAAAAGCCTCAGAAAGTATAAATTTGGTTTCTGAAGTCACTGATTCAGGCGATGAGGATCTGTATCCAAGAACAGATTCAGGTATTACCTGTTTAAACGGAGGTACAGGAGAGTCAGGGGACAGTGATCTATGTTCATGGACAGATCCTAGAGATGCAAGTATTACCTGTCTAAACGGAGGTACAGGAGAGTCAGGGGACAGTGATCTATGTTCATGGACAGATCCTAGAGATGCAGGTATTACCTGTCTAAACGGAGGTACAGGAGAGTCAGGGGACAGTGATCTATGTTCATGGACAGATCCTAGAGATTCAGGTATTACCTGTTTAAACGGAGGTACAGGAGAGTCAGGGGACAGTGATCTATGTTCATGGACAGATTTTGGGTCTATTTCAACATCTGAATCAGATACTGATTCAGGTGACAATGATCTATGATAGGATTGAGCCGTTTCAAGGGAAAATAGTGAATATTGGGGTATGGGGGAATTGAGAGATAAAGATTGACATGCTTTCAATGACTTTGCTGACTCTGCTGAATCTGATCTCAAAACAGTCTTTATCTTAACTGACTCAGTTGCGAGAGGCCTATATTCAGACTCAGAATCAGGTGTGAGTGGTCTTTCCTCAGTAACCTCAGTTGATGAACTTTGACTTTCTCTTTCTGATGTCTGTACATACTCTATGATATTGTCAGCATACTCAAATATACCAGTTTTGGGGGTTTCCCCTACATAATGGGGGTCATGTATTGGAGAGATCAGCTTCCAAAGCTCTGCATCATACTTAAGTTTGTAAACTGGGACTCGTATGACTGATGGAATGACACGTATTCCTTCTTCAAATACTGTTATTGGTGACAAAGATGGTTCTTTTGGAGTGTGGGTGAAATCAGGTACTGACAGTCCTTTCTGAGCTGTAGGTTTACTAGATTCAGGAAATAATTGGGCTGTGGACTCGAGTGTTATTGGTAGACTTTCTGGGACATCAACATCTGATTCAGTTTCCGTTATTGTTGACATGGAGGGCGTCACATCATGCTCCATTGAAGGTCGTGCTAAATTAGGTACAAGTATTTTCTGACACTCAGGTTTAGATGATTCAGGAAAGAATTGGGCTGTGCACTCAAAAATTATTGGTGGACTTTCAGGGACTTCGACACCCGATTCAGTTACCGTTATTGGTGACACACAAGGTACCATGTCTTTGTCTTTTGAAAGTGAGCTATTCTCACTGACTGATCCAGTCGACTCAGGTGATAAGGGTCTACCTTCAATAGCTACAAATCTTGACTCAAATATCTCAGAAACCTCATCATCTGGTAACGATTCAGGTGATGATGACCTATGGTGAAACTGAACAGCTTCACAGAACAATGGTGAATATTTGGGTACGGGAGAATCTGGTGACAATGACCTATTCATTGTTCCTGTAGACGCAGGAGACATTGTTTTAATATCCTCCAACAGCATCAGGGATGAAGATGACATGGGTCTGTACTCTGATAATGACTCCGGTGACAGTGACTTAGAGTCATACTCCTCAGCTGGAGAATCTATTGATAACGATTTACGTTCAGGTTCCGATGTCACCTCATACTCTATTCTTTGTCCAGCATACTCAAACACACCTGTTTTACTACAGTAGGTTTCTCCTACATATTGTGGATCATTTACTTGAGAGATAAGCTTCCAAAGTTCTGCATCATACACAAGTCTGTACTCTGGCACTAGTATTGCTGATGGAAGGACATGCGTCCCTGATTCGGATACTGTTATTGGTGACACAGATGGTGATACAGATGAAGATTGAGCCAAGGCAGGTACTAATAATCCTTTTTGAGGTTCAGTTTGACTAAATTCAAATAATGGTGCAGTTGAGGACTTGGTTAATATTGGTGAACTTTCAGCGACATTAATACCTGATTCAGTTACAGTTATTGGTGACACGCATAGTACCATGTCGTGATCTTCTGGAGGTTGAGCCTCGTCACCAGTGGCTGATAGACCTAATAGAGGTTCAGGTTTACTAGATTCCAGAAAGGGTGGAGCTGTGTACTTGAATATGATTGGTGGACTTTCAGGGACATATACACCTGATTCAGTTACAGTTATTGGTGACACGCATAGTACCATGTGTTGGTCTTCTGAAGGTTGAGCTACATCAGGTACTGATAGTCCTTTGTGAGGTTCAGGTTTAGTAGATTCGGGTAGTGCTGGTTTAGGTGCAGTTACAAGTTCTGCAGGTTTCGTTGGAGGTGGGTTTGTAGAAGGTAATGCTGACTCAGATAATTGTATTTCAGCAGGAATTTCGGTCTCTGATTCAGATGCTGGATCAATTTTGGCGGACTTTGAGTTAATTTTTTTTGCGGGTTTCGTCTTTGCCGACAATGGATTGAGTTTACTTTTGACCTTTTCAGTGGACTGCTGTATATCTGGATGTATATTTTGCATGTCTGTTGAAATAGCAGGTTCTGACATTACAGGGTTAGGTTTAATGGCTTCAAATGATTCTGCTGCCAATTGTAATTTTTCTTGAACAAGTGTCAACTTTGCTTTTGTCACGGATGGAAAAACAAGGGGTTTAGAGGATTCCAATTTGGTCAACGTTGGATACGTGATCTCCTTTTCAAAGTCTAAAGCTTCAGGTGAATCTGATCTATGAGCTGCAGGTATAGACTCCAGCGACATTAGAACATATTCAGTGTCTGACAATACTGATTTAGATGAATCTGATCTATAATCAACAATAGAGTCGGTTAATAAGTGTCGAAACTGAGGTATAGGTGATTCATGTGATAGCGCTCTGTACTCATCTATCGATGCTACTGATTCAGATGATGAAGGTCTATCTTTATAAAGTAATGAAACTAAGGGTGCAGTTTCATAATCTACATCTGAAAATATAGACTGGGATGATGATGATCTACAGAACGTCACTAAAGCAATGGGTTCAGATTGCCAACATTGTGGAACTGGTGAATCTGGAGACAGAAATATATCTTCATCTACTGATCTTGAAGACTCAGGTGAGTCTGGTCTCTGCCAAAAGGCAAAAGCCTCCAATGGTATACATTCAGTTTCTGAAGTCACTGAAGTCTCTGATTCAGGTGAGAATGATCTGTATCCCGAAGTGGAGATAACCGATTGAGGTATCACCTGTCTAAACTCAGGTACAGGAGAATCAGGGGATAGGGGTCTATGTTCATTGACTGACCCGGTAGATTCAGGTGATGATACCCTCTTCTGTAAATCCTCTTCAGGAGATAGTGGTCTATCTGATGAAAAATGCCACCTCACTGTTTCCAGAATTACTGATTCAGGAGACGATGCTCTGTCTTCAGCTTCGTAAATGACAGATTCAGGTGAAATAGATCGACAATAACTACTTTCACTACCTGGAGATATCGCTCTGGTAAACTCTCCCTTGTTTGGAACCATAGATGTCAATGGCCTAAACATTTGTCCAGAGGCATAAGCAGGTAATTTTGCAGTTTCCCATTTAATCTCAGGGGATGGTAAAGGAGACAGGGGTCTAAAATTAGGTATGGACGAGTCAGGCAAAAGAAGCCTAAGTTCAGTAACGGATGACAGTGATTCAGGGGATGAGGCTCTACTCTCAGTCAACAGTATGGATGAATCAGGTGTTGACGGGCGATACTCTAGTATAGGTGAGTCAGGTGATTGGAACCCAGACCTATCATCTGAAGTCACTGACTCTGGCGAAGACGATCGATCATGCATTGAAACTACAAATTTAGTAGCATACTCAGACCCTGAGTCAGGTGATGAAGACTTTTTTTCGGTTTCGGAGGCTGTAGATTCTGGCACCAAAGGCATGAATGACTCTGATAATAATGTAACAAAGGCTTCCTCCTGACTTGAAGGCTTATGTTGAGTGATAGGTAAGGTTATCGCAAAACTGTACTCTACCTCCGGTATAACAGATTTGGCTGATCTGGAGTCAGCCACTGGAGGATCTAACACCTCTCCTGGGGGCTCAGCAGTTGATTCATGTGACATCTGGATTAATGCAGTGCTGACAATGGATTTTACTTTGACCGAATCTGAAATGAGAGTGGTTCTTGACACCTCAGATGATGTTTGAGCTATTGTCTGGGATTCCTTACCCACCTCAAAGGAGATAGACTCTGGGATCAAGGGACTGATATCTACAGGTCTGACGTAAAGCTCAGCCTGGTCTACATCAATCAAAGGCATGGAGGTAGGGGAATCCTCTGCATAAACCGGGCTGGCTCTGTAAGTACCCGCTACTTCATCCAATTCCATTGGTGTTTTCCCGGTTCCTTTACTAGTTGACTTCACTACATACCCAAACAGGACTTTGTAAAGTCTGTGTGACACCTCGTCAATATGATCCTTTGAGAATATCTTATGTGTCTCTTTGGGTCGTACCACCTCAGAAGACTGAGGCAGCTGAGTAGACTGTGGTACATTTATGGGCTTGGCTGTAATACTGATGTTCTCTGTGACCCGTTCCGTTGTCATAGTGACAGAGGTGGTGGAGAGGTAAGTGTAGTCCTCTGAGGTTTGCTTTAGCTCCACAGACAGCTCACTGAAGTCTGGCTCGGCCTGGTCACATTCAGTCAGACTGTCCTCGAAGTCGGTCATGGACAACGGACGGCTCCCACAGACACGCCTACGACTTCTTGTGGGCGACTGTTGGTGACTCGTTGGTGACAACACCCATTTGTTGTCGCTTTCAGCCTGGGGGGGCTGAGTTGACCCCTCACCCCACTCTGCACCTCCCTGTGCTCCGTCC
This sequence comes from Oncorhynchus keta, assembly GCF_023373465.1. Classification (NCBI taxonomy): domain Eukaryota; kingdom Metazoa; phylum Chordata; class Actinopteri; order Salmoniformes; family Salmonidae; genus Oncorhynchus; species Oncorhynchus keta. The sequence continues at coordinate 12,463,685 of NC_068433.1, forward strand.
TCAGAATGCTTGACAGATAGAGAGGGCGAGGGGGGAGGGGTGGGCCCTTTGTAGACAGGATCTAGGACGTGAGAGGTGAGCTGGTAGGGGGAGGTGCGGTACAAGGTGAAGAAGGGACTTACTTGTTTGAAAGTGCCCATATGTAGTGACTCAGCCTTCTCCGGTCCAGTATCTGATGTACCGCCCACAGGACTGAGGAACAAAACAATAACAAGGTCAAACATCTAATCCCCTTTGAAGTCTCCCAAGTCCCTCTTTCTGTTGGTCCCTCTTTCTGTCTGTCCCTCTTTCTGTCGGACTCTCTCTATCTCCCTCCATCACAGAGAGAGATAGATTTTAACAACGCAAATCAATATCTTAATTAACTGTTTGTTTCTACAACCATACAACATGTATGTACCAGCAAACCCTCCAAAACAATATAAGACCTCTTAACTAATTTATTTTTCACTCAGTACTTCCCTGTTATACTGTCCCACTGACTTACTGTGTCGAATCCATCTCTTTCTGCAGCTTCTCCTTCTGGACGTGTCTCAGGAGGCCTGTTACTGATTCGTCTGTCTCCACCCGCCCTGAAGTCTCGTGATGTGATGAAATGCTGGAGGAGAGGTTCTCCTCTGACACCACGAGGGGCCCCTGCCTGGACCCTGGCCCACTGGGGGTGCTGTCTGTACGCCTGCCTGGCCGCGGACTGTCTATGTCCTCTTGGAGGGCAGAGAAACCTGGACAGGCATAAATATGAACATCGTTATTAACCTGTGATCTTTCTGACATAGTTTAAAAAATGGTGTTTCGCAAAATGACATGAGGTTTACTGTCTCATGACAGTCAACATAGAACATTCCCATTCCACTTGTTAATACACTGTACTGTACCTTCACTGTGATCCAGTGCAATGGTCCTCTCAATCTCTGCATAGCTGTGTGATGTGTCCTCCTGGGTGGACTTGACCATCTTGGTTTCGATGAGGTGGACAATGTCCATTCTGTTGATTTTGGTTAGTCTTTTGATCAGTGATGTTTCTGTGGGAAAACAATTTGACAAAATGGTCATAGTAAAGCCATTGGGATGCAATGCTTCTTGACACAATGCCCACTTAACCTGGAAACCAGTTGCACCAATGTGTTGAAGGAAACACCGTACACCTGGCAACCGTGTCAGCGTGCATTGCGCCCAGCCCGCCACGAGTTGTTGATGTGCGATGGGGCAGGAACATGCCTGCCGGCCAAGCCCTCCCCTAACCCGGACGACGCTGGGCCAATTGTGTGCCGCACCATGGGTCTCCCAGTCACGGCCGGCTGTGACAGAGCCTGGACTCGAACCAGGATCTCTCGTACTAGCACTGTGATGCAGTGCAGTGCCTTAGACCACTGCACCACTTGGGAGGCCCCTATGACAAATATTCTAAATGTCACTGAATATTCTGAATACAATAAAGAGCGGATAGATCAATGTACCTGTGACATTTTTACCCTCCCTGCCAGTCCAGAGCTTCAGCAGGGCGTGGCTTTGGTCCTGTAGTGAATTGGGGTTCTCAAGCCTTATTAGATTGACTTTCTCCTCACTGAACTCCAGTTCTCGAGCCAGCTCTGGAAAACACACCCGAAAATAGACAAATATTATGATGTGATTTAAAAAAGGATTGATGTAAATCCAATACTGGAAACATCTGGCATATCAGATAACATATACATTTTTTGAGAATAGCAACCACAGACACTTATAGGACAATTTTCAGTGTTAAATATGCAATGTTAGTTGGAACATTTTTCAAAATTACTGGGAAGTGATTATCGTTTCTGACACTGAGTACCGATATGCCTGGTGTTCCACTCACCCGTCCAACTGAAGCCCAGGTGGTCGGCTATTATTTCCAACCGTTCCTCTTTCCTCTCGGCTTCATGCTGGGAATCTACTGTAAATGCCACCACAACAGCAGGAGAGCCGTGAGAGGATTGGCCGCACAAGGATGGACAGGCAAAGGCACATTCACGTTAGAAAGAAAACACTATCTTCAACTGAGCACATGAGGAAAACGTCTTCGCTGGTTTTATTGTGCTCGGTGGTGCAATAAGGTTAACTATTTGAAGGTATCAGTAACTGAAATGGACATGTATTTGGTGTATAGCTTCTTATTACACTATGATGTTGGTTCATAGATTAGCAATACCATAAAAGTGATCCCCGTGCAATTTTCAGGACTGTAAACTAATTCTTTTTTAAACAAATGGCATTGAAATCAATTGCAGAAGTTCAACAGCAACAACATTGTAACAGCTCAGGAAAAATGATTGTGGTTTCTTCCCTCATTTTATATAATTCAGCTTTACTCCTACAGCCTAATTTGGTTAAGAAAATATATTTGATACTAAATCTGACTATGACAAATTATGTCAGTGACATCAAAATAAAACTGATCCTTCAATCCTTCAATTATTTAAATGATTCCCTGCCTAAGTCACTCGAGATAAAAAAAGAGAAAAAAGAAAAGAGACACAACCACAAACACAAGACACAGCTCAAACACCACAGAAGCAACCACAAAGACTCTTTAGTTACACGTCACCTTAGCTACAAGACACAGAGAAGCGGCACCGTTTACGGCTAGCACGCTAGCAACGCACAATAGAGAGAGAGAGAACGAGCCCCTTAAGGAGGGGGGGTACCTTGACTTCTGATTGTATCGTCGGGAATCCGTTGCATCTGCGTGTCAACAGGGTCATCCCACAGGGGTCTAATGGGATAGACATCTCCGGAAGCAGGGAACTGTATTTCGGGAAAAGTCTCTCTCTCTATGACAGAAGGGTCTATGCCGCTGCTCTCATCATTCGAGACAGCAGCCTCCTGCTCTTTGTTTTTCTCGTCCTGAGGAAATCTCTCAACTAGCTTTGTAACTTTGTCGCTAATCTTATCAACAAACTCTATAGACTTCTTGCACGTCTCGCTTTCGTCTTTGGTGGGGGTGGAAGTGTGAGATGTCTGACCAAGCTTGCCTCTAACTGGCAGCCTAGATTGGAAACCAAAGCCCGACTTTGTCTTGGTGGAGTAGTCATCGCTCATGGGACGACCCAGGTCCTTTTTAGATGATGACTTGTCTGCCTCACAGAAGCTCTTGGCTTTGGAAGACGACGTCTTGGTTTTGGGTACAGCAGAGGGACCTGTATCTGTCTCAGACTTTCTCCTCAAGTCCTTTTTTACTGGGACCTTGAGCTTTGCGTCCTGGGATGACTCAGTACGTTTAACTGATGGCTCAGGCTTGACAGGGCTAGCCTTGCCCTTGACAGGTATTCTCGATTTGGACTCTAAAGCAGGAGTCTCTTTTTTAGGACTAGCTGAAGAGGGGGATGCAGGGGATGTAAAGGAGGAAGCAGTTTTAATCTGACTTTGGGGGCCAGCCTTGGCTGGTGTTTTAGTTGGGATCTTTGGAACCTTTTCAGTAGAAGTTGGGGTTTTGGTCTTTTCTGTGGTTTGGGGGAGTTCTATGACCGAATGCTGCTCCTCTGGAGAGGAGTCAGAGGACTCTTGGTCCTGTTCTGGGTACACTGATCGAGTGACAGTGGTTACTGCTGTCTCAACATCTGTTATCATTGGATTGAGGGAACTAGCTTCTACCTCTAGGGGGGTCTCCTCTACAATTATGTCTGGTTTCACCTCTACAGTTTCAGGAGACTCTGGTGATACTGGGTCTTTGTCTTTCTTAGTGGTCTTAGCTGAGGCAGAAAGACCCATTCTAGGGATTCTAGACTTAGAGGCATCTGATTTTGAGGGGGAGGCTGCTGCAGCTTCACTGCCTTTCTGATCGTCCTCTGTCGAGGCAAGGTGTGTGGGATCTGAAGCATCTTTCGCCTGTTCCTCGTCTTCCTCCACTTTTATTTGCAGAGTCAGGTTGAGTCCGATTTCACTTTCTGTTTGGACTCCTCTATCTCCTGGCTCATCTTTGACATGTTTAGCTAGCGCCTCCTCTAGGGGCTGCTCGCCTATCTGGAAGAAGGCAAAGCCCTCGTCCTCATAGCTCCTTTTGGTCATGTCAATAGCTCCGCTCCGAGTCATCTCAAAGAGCTTCCCCTCTTGGAAGAGGAATGGATTGGGCTCGCTGGTTGGCGTGCTTTCCTCCGTGGGGCTCCTTCCTGGGGTGGTGTCCGGGGTTTCCCCCTGGGACGGCCGGTCTACAATCAGACCCAAGATCTTCTGTTCTTCCTCTTTGACGCGGGCTGCAAAAGCATCATCGTCTTCGCGCATGGCACTCCAAGGGTCTGCCTCTGCTCTGGCGGTTACGCCCTTTGACTCGGTTCTGGGAGGTTCCTCTTCCTCATCGTCTTCCTCTGTGTCATCGTAGATACAGATCTCGGGTTTGAATGTTTCCCTCACTTGTCCAATGACGGCAGTGGAGGACGTTTCTACCTCAGGGGCTCCTGAGTGCCTCCTGTGATCTCCTTTCACTTCGTCAGTTATATTACTCTCTATTTGACAGGGAGCTTTTACAGCAGCTGTCTGCAGACTGCCTGCATCTGCTTCTTTCCCTCCCCGATCATCCTCCTGGCTTTCCCTTGATTTCCTCAAACTTTCCTCCTTCTGCTCATCGGTTATGTTTGCAGCCCCCTCAGAGCTAGAAGACACGGTAACCGTTTTAGCTAAACTGTCTTCCATGTCATCCATGTCTTTGCGTGACTGAACTGATTGTGGGACATGCTGCTCTGAGACAGATTGAGGTCCCTCCACTGCTACCATTGTAGCTGTGCTCTTGGCTTCTGTGTGGTGGATTCCTTCATGCACACCTGCTGGAAAAGGAGAGGGAGGTTGTACTTTAATAAGGGATTCAACAGAAAGAGCTAACTCTGAGGTCTCCTTGGCCCTATTGAGCCCACTCTCATTTGCAGACTCTAGTTCAACTGTTTTGAAGCTATCATCCCCTGCTTCATCACCTGCCAAGGCAATTATATATTTTCTAGAGTTCTTTTTGGCTCTGGTGTCCTGGTCCACTTCCTCAAATGTTTTTTTGGGGGCTGACATTTTAAACATCTCATCCTCTGGGATGAATTTCCTCTGTGCTTCTGCCTCATCATCCTCTTCCTCTGAGTATTCGGGGATGAAAGCTGGTATGGACACCACAGATAGGTACATGTGGTCAGGGGTTTTGGGGTTTACCTCATAACTTACCTCTTCAGAACTAGGGGTTTCGGGGGAGAGGGGACTCTTACCAGAACTTTCCATCTGGGACGAAGTCTGCTCGATACTGTCATCATCGTTGGCACTAGCCTCCTGGTCCCTGCGTAGCCTACTACGCAACACGTCTGGGGGGAAGTCTGAGGCTTTGGTGGGTTCTGGGTGTCTAGAGGACCCACTGGGCTGATCTAGAACAGGAGGGAACGTTTTCTGCTCTACAGGGCTGCTTTCTAAGGAGTCACAACAGGGGGATTCCTTTGTTGGGCTGGGCTCGATGGAGTCTGGGGTCCTATGGGAGGAGTCGTCTTCCATGAGGGGACTATCCTCGTCTAGAGAGTCTCTGTGGCTTATGGTCAAAGATTCGTCGGCTAAGGGACTGAGGGTATCTGGGTCTTTTAAAGGCAATTCTAAGCTTCCTTGATGCTGGGTAGAGGAACTAGAAGCAAGGGTCATAGCTACAGCTGATGCTAGCTTGTCAACAGGGCTCTCCTCATCCCTAAGGAAGCTCTCTAAAGTCTCTGAAACTCTATTTGTAAGCTTTCTCGTTTTAGATGGCTTAGACTCGCCCGTCTGAAAATATATGGACTCACTCGTGGTGCGGTCGTCTGCAGCCTCACTGGGAGAGACAGGAAGGGTAATTTCCGTTGATGGCTGGTCATCAGTGGTCCCCACACCGGAGTCTCCAGACTTGTCCTTGATTTTATTGTCACCTTTGACAGCTATAGTAGCAGCTGTTGAGTTTTTAGTGGACTGGTCAGCATTTTTTGGAGAGAGGGAGAGACTGTCAGGGCTTGTTCCAGGGGTGGCTAAGCCCTCGTGTTTAAGGCTATCCTCTGAGCTAAGGTGAGGAGGACTACCATCACCCAGGCTGACACTGGGAGAGTCTGCCACGCTCTCATGTTTCAAACTATCAGAGCTATCATAGAGGGAAATATTCAGAAACTCTACGGTTTCAGTTAGGTCTGACTGGGCAGCAGGACTACCGTCTACAGAGGTCTGCTTAAACTGTTGGTACTCTGGATTGTCCTCAAGCTCTGCTTTAATTTCAGCACCAAAGTCTTTGGAGTGCTTTCTATGTGGGCTAATTTGCTCATCTTTGGCTCTGTGGTGCTCGTCAGGAATGGCGTCCAGTGATACTTCCCGTTCGTAACGGATTGTGGTGGCTTTGATAGTGGATTTTGACTGTTTGGGCTGTAATTCTGATTCTGTTGTTTCATGCTCTGTAGAGGTGTGGGTTTTGAGTTCGAAAAGTCCAGACTTTTTCTTTGAGGGGTCCAGCCCCTTTTGGAAGGATCGCATGAGCTCCCTTACTGACATAGTCTCCTGCAGCTTCTCAGTCTCAGTTTTGGGGAACTTAGGGTGGCCCTGTTTAGCGGTGTCCTGTTTTGCAGGGCTCTGTTTCAATTTAAGGGTGGTTTCTTCGGTCCTTTGAGGGATTTTGCTCTCCACTGCAACCTTTGAGGGTTTGGTGCGAGTTGGCTTTTGACCCTTCTGCTCTGCCTCCACTTTCTGCTGAAGGGCTTTGACTTTGTCTTTTATGGACCCAATGGGGGTCTCCTCAACTACTGGGGACACAGGTGACACTGGTTTACGGTCTGTGGGTGCACTTAGGAGAGCATCCCCATAGGTAGATTCCTCCGCCTGTTCATGGTCTTTTCCTTTCCTCCTGACTGGCTTTTTGAGTTCAACAGCAGGAGTTTTGATTGTAGCTGTTGTTGTTATTGTCGTTGTGGTTCTTTTCACGCCTTTGCGCAGGACGACCTCTGTGAATTTCTCTTGGACCACATCCTCCTGAGCTGCTGCACTGGAGCCCTCAGGTACATCCAGGAGATATTCTTTGCGTTCACCAGTCAGGTGTGTGTTCATGCCAGACACGTCTTTGATGGCTTTAGGTCTGGGAATCCCTCTGTTGACTCGGACTTCATGTAGAATAGGTTCCTGGGGTTCTAAGGAAGACATCTTTTTGGCCTCCTCTATCTCACAGTCTGAGAGGAGGATCCACTCTTCATTCATTCCGGCTGCTATTGCTGCCCCCTCTGCTACCTCACCCTCCAATGTTCCACTCCTGAGTATCTTGCCCACTTTCTCCAAATCCTCTTTGACCTTCTCCATGATTTCAAACGGCTCGCCCTGAACCTCCTCAGCCCCTTTCTCCAGACCGCTCCCTTCCAGAGAACTGGATTTGTCAGTGGAATCCGTGGTTAGGATAGCGGTCATTTTGATCAGGTCTTGTTTCAGCTCAGACACATCGGAGAGAAGGTCCGGATCTCTTTTCTGGACTGTCGTCGACGTAATGTCTTCGTCATCTTCCATTTTGGCAAGAGGACAATTAAGGTGCAAAAAAAATTGAAATTGAAATGAAAAAGAGACAGACATTGGAGAATGTGGTCAGGACAGGAACAGGAATAGTTCAAACTTTCAGGATTCAAAGGGTAAAGCAGGGTCACAGTGACATCGACAGAATGTATCACAGGAAGGGGCTTTTGATCCACTGAGGTTCTTTGGTGGCAAATACTGCAGCAAAGCAAAAAGCCAACTAAATCATAAAGATGGGAAGGAAATGAGCAGGAAATAACTTGCTTATACACATATTCTGCACATTCACGCTCACAACACAAAAGCGCAAACATATCTAAAATAAGAACTCGATCAAACAAACGATGAGCAACACCAGACACCCACAAATCAACAAAAGATGAGGAAACAGGGAAACAAACAAAGGTATAACAACATATAGGTAGACAGACATCTCAAGATTGTCTACAGAGAGAAAGAGAAAAACATGTTTTAAAAAACAATTTTAAAAATGCTATTTTGTCCTCAGAGAAGAAAGCCAGTGATAGCTGGATTGTTGCTAAGACTGTCTGCGAGTGGTCTGAGTGAGGAAGGGCAAACGGAAAACTAGCTGCCTTGGCAGAGAGGTTTTTATTTTGTATTGGTCTGTTAACCCTCTGACTGCAGAACCTAGAACTGACCATCCCCTCTGACTGCAGAACCTAGAACTGACCATCCCCTCTGACTGCAGAACCTAGAACTGACCATCCCCTCTGACTGCAGAACCTAGAACTGACCATCCCCTCTGACTGTAGAACCTAGAACTGACCACTGTGTTTAATGTGACTGCAGAACCAAGATCTGACCACTGTGTTTAATGACTGCAGAACCAAGATCTGACCACTGTGTTTAATGACTGCAGAACCAAGATGTTTCTGTAGCTCAGTTGGTAGAGCATGGCGCTTGTAACGCCAGGGTAGTGGGTTCGATCCCCGGGACCACCCATACGTAGAATGTATGCACACATGACTGTAAGTCGCTTTGGATAAAAGCGTCTGCTAAATGGCATATATTATTATATTATATTATATTATATTATATTATTAACTAATTTACCGCCTGGTGATGTCACTAGGCAGGCCAAAATTCCATCCCACAAAAACAGGTGGAACTTTCAGGCGGTCTTTTCAAACAGCTGTTACACTAAAAGGGCATGATCATCATTTCCACAATTCCACAACATTATTCCAACCTCACAGTGTGGAAATATATATGTAAAACATGAGAAAATCACGTTTTTGACTGCACTGGGCCTTTAAGGAAATGTATGTTCTAAAACAGGATTGTTTTAAAGGAAGGGCATGTGGTCCTTTTAGAGGACTGTATCCATTCCTTATACTAACTTAAACTAACTTAAACTAACTTGCACTAACTTGAACTAACTTGAACTAACTTAAACTAACTTATACTAACTTATACTAACTTATACTAACTTAAACTAACTTAAACTAACTTAAACTAACTTGCACTAACGTTTACAAATTTCTCAAACATAACTGAAGAGTAAATGGAAAATCATAATAAGAGTAGCAACAGTGTATTAAAACAAATTCAAATAGAGATTGAAAAGTAATTCAAAGATCAATGTTAAAGCAAACCAAAGAGTCAATATAACTCTCACACTTGACACACACCCAGACACAGGAACACACACATACACGCTCATGTAAAGCCAAGTTATTTCCATGCAAAGCAAAGGGGAAAGTTTGACATGCAGCCTGTGGTGAAGAGTGAGTGGAGCAAATTGAAAGTGATTCAATTAATTAATTAAATAAAACTAGCAAACACTTGCAAATCTACATTTTACATTTATCAAAGAGTGGTTAATTTATGTATTCACATTCAATAGTGTGGTGAGTTGTAGTCTAAAGCATCAATTCCATATTATGTATGACATGTGTACACAAATTGCCACATGTGTCATGCATACACTGTTCAGCGTAATGAAGTTGAATTGAACAAATAACATTGTGTACATTACATTGTCTATCTGTTTATATAAGATCGGTATGTGCTGTACATGTATGTTTTGAAGGTAAGTGCACACAGAAATGTATTCTATATTATGTATGTTGCATAAATATGTAGATATCCAGCTATGCTGAGGCACATGACCATGATTAGTGATCAATTAGTCAATCAATTAATCAATTATATGCTAAGGGAAAATATGATCCACATATGGGTAGGGAATGAAGGATGGGATCTGGAGGGCTGGGAAAGATAGACGACAGTTTGCTTTGCCATTAGGGTACTAGGGAATTACTATGGGGGTACTATTCTGTTGTCACATAAACATCAACAAGTTAAGAATTGCAGTTTGTTTGAACTCTCTCTCTCTCTCTCCATGTGTCCCAAATTCAAAATGGCAGAGAGGAGGGAGTCAGCATGAAGACACTGGTGCAGCGGTGTGTGACATGAGAAATGGATGAAGTTCATGCCCGATGAAGTTGTTGGTAAAACCTTGGCTGAGGTGCGGTGGAGTGAAAGTTTGTGTTGTTTTGTTTTTGTGACAAAGACAAAACATGTAGAACTTAAAAGGACTTTGAAAAAGTATTGCATACAGCTACAGCGTTCGCAAACAAGGGTCCTAATGAAGCTCAACGTTTATGCATTATCTCTGGTTAACCATTCTCTACAAAGGTCAGCTAGCATAACATCATTAGCAATGTCTAAAAATATGGCATGGTTATAATGCACTTATCAAAGAAATGTTCGAGTCATAATGTTTGAGTAATGCAGCCATATTATAACAGTTAAAAGTTAAACGGCATGTCTATAAAAGTTTTAGTATAGCTGAGAAAAAAACCATGTTCAAGGAGTTATCAAAGAATAGTATAATACTTACATTTCTCAAGCGTCCTGTTGATCTGTATAGAGGAATACAGAAATTGCACTATTAATATAATTTAAATCATTGTTTAAGAATAATCTAGGCAAGATTTTGTACACATTTGCTACACGAAGGAAATAAGTAGTAGAATTGGACATTGAACTGCTACTAATATCTAAAGATGGATGCTCTAATACAAAACAAGCACAATGATTGATCAGTAATAACATGGAACACGGAGAGCCATATACTATATATATATATATATAAATACATGGCCCTTTCTAATACCTAATATAAGAGCTAAATGGCAGACAAAGAAGTGGACGTCTAGTGACAAGCTTCTAGCCTGAAAAGAGCATGTAAAGAACATTACAAAATGAACACTAGTTAGTGGGGGAGAAATGGGGAGAGAGGCACAATGTTACCTCTTCCTCAGCCTCTTGGTCTGAATCAGATTCCTTTGGGGTGCAAGAAGCAGAAAGAAAGAAAGAAAGATAGGTAGATAGATAGATAGTTAGATAGTTAGATAGTTAGACAGTAAGACAGTTAGACAGATAGACAGATAGAGAAAAAAGAGAGTGGGCAAAGCAAAGTTACCATAGTGACGTCCTTGAAGGTAGGTGGCCAATCAATGTTGTTTTATGGTAGGGTGGTTCAGAGTAAACATAAAATATCAGTATTAAAGGAGAAGGGATTCATGCTGCACTATAGGACAACTACCAGTACTTACATATAGTACTGCTGGTTGCTTGTAGTTAGTTAATAAATCACAGTTACCACTAAAACCGCTGAAACAGTCATTTTGACTGCTCATGCCCCCCTTCGTCCTTGACTTTCCTAAATAAGTCTATATAACACACTGTCGTTGTTAGAATCTTATTATCACAAACAAAACTGGAGTTAGAACCAGTTTTAGGAGGGCATGTCATTAAATGGAACGGTTTCCCACCCTTCTTCCAACAGTTGAAAGTGCAGTGCCCACCTGATAATCCCCCTGACAATTGCCTCAAAGCTCTGGCTCGTTAGCTAACGTTACGTGATGTGTGTACAACACCCGTTGAATATGACCTGTGTCAGTTAACGTCTGCAAAAAAGCATAATGAAATTGTTGCCAGCAGGGTTGGTTAGGCTGTTTTCATGTTATCCAGAGGTAAACAAGTCATTGGCCAGAGCGTCAAGTGTGCACCCCGAAACGAGATGGGTGGGGCTAAAACTTAAGAGGGTGGGGACGATGCTGAATGGGTGTAGACAAAGAAGAGCTCCTCACTAGATACCAAAACATTCAAAGGCCATTTTCTCATAAGTGAGGTTACAAGTTTATCCATGTTCAAAGCAGAAGCACTTTCCCATTGTTCCTCAAATGCAGTGTATGATATACAATTTTGTAGCTCAGAACTCAGAGTCTCTACTTTTATCCAATGTAAAAAACACTATTTCAAATTTTGGTACATAAAACCGAATCCAGGTGGTGAGACACATTTATCCATTCTAATTATAGGCCTAAAATGTTATGTACCTTATATCAGTTCCCCAAATCAAAGAAGTCTTATCAGTCTACCCTGGCCTACTTGGAGTAGGCGGCACAGTGAGAGCGTGCGTAATTGTACATGCTGAACGGCTTTCAATCTCTTGGAAAATAACCACACGAGGCAGCAGGCACGAGTGTCTGAGAATGTGTTGATGAGGCTTGTGGAACATTATGTTGGCAGGGAGAGCAATGTCACCATGGACAATTTATTCACTTCACTTCACTTGTCATTGGCGAACAAGTTGCTTGCAAAGAAAGCAAGTCCGGCCGGCACCATGAACAGAGTGAGTCCGGAGCCCCGTCCCTTTGCTCAAAATAAGGCAACTGCACAGCAGTTGTATTCCACAATGGTGCAGAAGAATGACAAAACAAAAACACTGTCATGACTTCCGCCGAAGTCGGCTCCTCCCCTTGTTCGGGTGGCGTTCGGTGGTCGACGTCACCGTCTTTCTAGCCATCGCCGATCCATTTTTCATGTATCCATTTGTTTTGTCTTGTTCCCTGCACACCTGGTAAAGTGTGCGCCTGTTCACAAATCTCTGCTCTCCTGCACCTGACTTTGCTACCAGTAACGCACACATCTGACAAGGACACAATCAGGAGAAAACAGGATACTATTACGCACTACAACCAAACAAAGGTACGTCAAAGTGTGTCAAGCAAGTGAAAGTTACAACAATTGTGTCAACAAGGGATAACAGCTAAATTAAATCAAATTTCTGTCATTGTGTGAAGATTCACACAATCAGAAGCTTACAATAATATACTATTTTTGACTGCTGTCATATCGACATACATTATAATGCTATTATTGCTTTGGGCCGAGTTTCACTGTTTATCAAGGCTACTTGGCTCTTATAATGATGTTTAGGCTACTGAAGTTTTCATCATTTGACTGTGCTTCTTGGTGGTTCTGGTATTTTAGTTTATTTTATCGATATAAAAATAAGCTCTCATAGTTGTAACAAGAGCACTCCATGAATAAAATTGAACATGTTTGTGTTTTTGTGTTTTTACATACAGAAACAGAAACTAATGACGATGAAATTTGTGTTATTTAAAATAAAATACAAGTTGTATTCTAATGTTAACCAAGGCCTTCGTAAAAACAACCAAATTATTATTTTTGCTATAGGTATATATTAAATATATGAATTACACTGTTAGAATGTTAGCTTGAAGGGGGTCCCTCCAGGCCCAGTGGTACTAGTGTTAACAGGTGTAGTAATGATTTTAATCATACAGACAGACAGAATAACAGACTTGGTCACAGGTTATGACCCCAATATAACACCAATTTAAAGGAAGATAACATGCTATGAGAACTGTCATTGCCTGTCACATATGCATATTTTGCATGTTAGTATGTAAACAACACACCTGTATAATGTACCTGTGGGAGATGCTAGTTAGGTACTGGAATACTCAGTAATTCTTGAAGTCAATCAATCTTTTTAACTTAAAGGAAAAATTAAAACCAAAACCACTAATTCCTATAATTGATATTGTTAAAAAACATGAATATGTGGGAACAATACTTTTTGTGAACAAATGTTTCATTTTGTCGTTATAATAATGTTGATAGCGGCAAAATGCAATGCACCCTGGACTGAAGCGGCAGAAAAATAGGAGAAATGTGGTGGACCGGGACTCTGTTAAATTACACATTTCTCGAGGTAGGAATATCGCAAAAATATGATCAATGGCTCATTCGAGAGAAGATATGACATTGGCCAGTGGTGAAATCTGACATGTTTGATATATGTTTTCACGATCTAAAAGTCGTAATCCAATTACCTTCCAGTGCAGTGAGAGCGACATTATCGCAGTGCTACGTCATACTGGTCGAAATTATGCCTGCTTGAACGGCAATAGCTACAGATACACAAGAAAACATGAAATGGCCCCGAGAATCGATAGAACTTCGCTCAAAGACAGATGCACAAAAACATTATAACATTCAAAAATGGGTGAATCTGTCCTTCAACATTCTGAACACTCAGGCATGTAATGGTAACTGTCGGTGTGCTATACAGCACTCAGACTTGTTCCTGTACAGGTCACATGGTCAGGAACAATTCCAGGTCTGAGGTGTATCCTAAGCTGTGTGTTCAGGGGGAGGAAGCGTTAAGGTGTTCTCACCTTTGAGTAGGATGGTAGTGTGATGTTCAGGTTGCATATAGCATTGTGGGCCAGACTTCTATAAGACCGGGGTTCTTTCATAAAGGACAGACGGCCACACGGATCCTGAGTGTTGTCTCGGATCTGTGGAATCATCGACATCATTATCGTCAGTCAGTCAACCAATCAACATACAGTATACGATAAATTACTAGTTTGTAATGAAGTAAATTATATGGATGAGTGTTGAAAGATGGTAGAGTAACGTTAACCTTGATGAAGAGTGCCAGCCTGTTCTCTTTGAAAGCAAAGAAGCTGAAGAGATGGTGCTGGCCACTCTTGGTGAGAGGGACCAGGTTGCCGAAGCAGTCTGCATAAATGGGTTTGCCCTCTAGGACCTGAGGAAAGGAATCAACAGACATTAATCCGAGCTGAGTATAGAAAAATACCAAATCGCTGCCTGCTAGTCATCAACAGCAAGACCTGCGAAGAGATCACACTTTACTGATATTTCACGACTAAAAAAAAACTCTACAATAACACCTCTATTATAACACCTCTACTATAACACCTCTACTATAACACCTCTACAATAACACCTCTACTATAACACCTCTATTATAACACCTCTACTATAACACCTCTACTATAACACCTCTACTATAACACCTCTACTATAACACCTCTACTATAACACCTCTATTATAACACCTCTACTATAACACCTCTACTATAACACCTCTACTATAACACCTCTGCTATAACACCTCTAATATAACACCTCTATTATAACACCTCTATTATAACACCTCTATTATAACACCTCTACTATAACACCTCTACAATAACACCTCTACAATAACACCTCTACTATAACACCTCTACTATAACACCTCTATTATAACACCTCTATTATAACACCTCTACTATAACACCTCTACTATAACACCTCTACTATAACACCTCTACAATAACACCTCTACTATAACACCTCTATTATAACACCTCTACTATAACACCTCTACTATAACACCTCTACTATAACACCTCTACTATAACACCTCTACTATAACACCTCTATTATAACACCTCTATTATAACACCTCTATTATAACACCTCTACTATAACACCTCTATTATAACACCTCTATTATAACACCTCTATTATAACACCTCTACTATAACACCTCTATTATAACACCTCTATTATAACACCTCTACTATAACACCTCTATTATAACACCTCTACTATAACACCTCTATTATAACACCTCTATTATAACACCTCTACTATAACACCTCTATTATAACACCTCTACTATAACACCTCTACTATAACACCTCTACAATAACACCTCTACTATAACACCTCTATTATAACACCTCTACTATAACACCTCTACAATAACACCTCTACAATAACACCTCTACAATAACACCTCTACTATAACACCTCTATTATAACACCTCTATTACAACACCTCTATTATAACACCTCTACTATAACACCTCTATTATAACACCTCTATTATAACACCTCTATTATAACACCTCTACTATAACACCTCTACTATAACACCTCTACTATAACACCTCTACTATAACACCTCTACTATAACACCTCTGCTATAACACCTCTATTATAACACCTCTACTATAACACCTCTACTATAACACCTCTACTATAACACCTCTATTATAACACCTCTACTATAACACCTCTACTATAACACCTCTGCTATAACACCTCTAATATAACACCTCTATTATAACACCTCTATTATAACACCTCTATTATAACACCTCTATTATAACACCTCTACTATAACACCTCTACAATAACACCTCTACTATAACACCTCTACTATAACACCTCTACTATAACACCTCTACTATAACACCTCTGCTATAACACCTCTGCTATAACACCTCTAATATAATACCTCTATTATAACACCTCTATTATAACACCTCTATTATAACACCTCTACTATAACACCTCTACAATAACACCTCTACAATAACACCTCTACTATAACACCTCTACTATAACACCTCTACTATAACACCTCTATTATAACACCTCTACTATAACACCTCTACTATAACACCTCTACTATAACACCTCTACTATAACACCTCTACTATAACACCTCTATTATAACACCTCTACTATAACACCTCTACTATAACACCTCTACTATAACACCTCTAATATAACACCTCTACTATAACACCTCTATTATAACACCTCTATTATAACACCTCTATTATAACACCTCTACTATAACACCTCTACTATAACACCTCTATTATAACACCTCTATTATAACACCTCTACTATAACACCTCTACTATAACACCTCTATTATAACACCTCTACTATAACACCTCTATTATAACACCTCTATTATAACACCTCTACTATAACACCTCTATTATAACACCTCTACTATAACACCTCTACAATAACACCTCTACAATAACACCTCTACTATAACACCTCTACTATAACACCTCTACTATAACACCTCTATTATAACACCTCTATTATAACACCTCTATTATAACACCTCTATTATAACACCTCTACTATAACACCTCTACTATAACACCTCTATTATAACACCTCTATTATAACACCTCTACTATAACACCTCTATTATAACACCTCTATTATAACACCTCTACTATAACACCTCTACTATAACACCTCTATTATAACACCTCTACAATAACACCTCTACAATAACACCTCTATTATAACACCTCTACTATAACACCTCTATTATAACACCTCTATTATAACACCTCTACTATAACACCTCTATTATAACACCTCTACTATAACACCTCTATTATAACACCTCTACAATAACACCTCTACAATAACACCTCTACTATAACACCTCTATTATAACACCTCTACTATAACACCTCTACAATAACACCTCTACAATAACACCTCTACTATAACACCTCTACTATAACACCTCTACTATAACACCTCTATTATAACACCTCTACTATAACACCTCTACTATAACACCTCTATTATAACACCTCTACTATAACACCTCTACTATAACACCTCTACTATAACACCTCTATTATAACACCTCTACTATAACACCTCTACTATAACACCTCTACTATAACACCTCTACTATAACACCTCTACTATAACACCTCTATTATAACACCTCTACTATAACACCTCTACTATAACACCTCTACTATAACACCTCTATTATAACACCTCTACTATAACACCTCTACTATAACACCTCTACTATAACACCTCTACTATAACACCTCTACAATAACACCTCTACTATAACACCTCTATTATAACACCTCTACTATAACACCTCTACTATAACACCTCTATTATAACACCTCTACTATAACACCTCTACTATAACACCTCTACTATAACACCTCTGCTATAACACCTCTGCTATAACACCTCTAATATAATACCTCTATTATAACACCTCTATTATAACACCTCTATTATAACACCTGTACTATAACACCTCCCTCTACTATAACACCTCCCTCTACTATAACACCTCTACTATAACACCTCCCTCTACTATAACACCTATACTATAACACCTCCCTCTACTATAACACCTATACTATAACACCTATACTATAATACCTCCCTCTACTATAACACCTCTATTATAACACCTCCCTCTATTATAACACCTCTAATATAACACCTCTATTATAACACCTCTACTATAACACCTCTACTATAACACCTCTACTATAACACCTCTACTATAACACCTCTATTACAACACCTCTATTACAACACCTCTATTACAACACCTCTATTACAACACCTCTATTACAACACCTCTATTATAACACCTCTATTACAACACCTCTACTATAACACCTCTACTATAACACCTCTACTATAACACCTCTACTATAACACCTCTACTATAACACCTCTATTATAACACCTCTATTATAACACCTCTACAATAACACCTCTAATAAACCACCTCTACTATAACACCTCTATTATAACACCTCTACTATAACACCTCTAATAACACCTCTATTATAACACCTCTATTATAACACCTCTATTATAACACCTCTATTATAACACCTCTATTATAACATCTCTACTATAACACCTCTATTATAACACCTCTATTATAACACCTCTACTATAACCTCTCTACTATAACACCTCCCTCTATTATAACACCTCTATTATAACACCTCTAATATAACACCTCTACTATAACACCTCTACTATAACACCTCTACTATAACACCTCTATTATAACACCTCCATTATAACACCTCTATTATAACACCTCCCTCTATTATAACACCTCTATTACAACACCTCTATTATAACACCTCTACTATAGCACCTCTACTATAACACCTCTACTATAACACCTCTATTATAACACCTCTACTATAACATCTCTGCTATAACACCTCTGCTATAACACCTCTGCTATAACACCTCTGCTATAACGCCTCTACTTTTCCACCAACCTCTACATCTCTGCTTCTGGCCACCTCAGTGAAGTTCTCCTGCTGTTCCAAGGTTTTGTCCATCTTGTCGTCCGTCATGCAGAAGCAGCGGAGCCGTGCCTCTATGGGGTCATGGGTCTTTGCGAAGATAACGAACTTGGCCATGTAGGGAACGCAGATGGTCTCCCTGTAGACTGAAGTGGAGAAACTGACCGACTCCTGCGCATGCCGACAGTCTATCAGCCAGAACCTGGCCGACACGTTGGTCGTGAAGGAGACACAATCGTTGATGAACGTTAGGGGAGTGGTTCCTGTAATGTCCTCCCATTGCGCTGGCGTCGTTCCACCTTTGAAGAAGAATACATTTGAGGAATGTTAAAAGGTTAACTACATATTTTATAGTTTGTGTGTGCCAACAGTCTGTGTGTGTGTGTGTGTGTGTGTGTGTGTGTGTGTGTGTGTGTGTGTGTGTGTGTGTGTGTGTGTGTGTGTGTGTGTGTGAGAGTGTACATTGTAGAATAGTAGTGAAGACATCAAAACTATGAAATAACACATATGGAATCATGGAGCAACCAAGAAAATGTAAAAAAACTAAATATATTTTATATTTGAGATCCTACAAAGTAGCCACCCTTTGCCTTGATGACAGATTTGCACACTTGGCATTCTCTCAACCAGCTTCACGAGGTAGTCACATGGAATGTGATTCAATTAACAGGTGTGCCTTGTTAAAAAGTTAATTTGTGGAATTTCTTTCCTTCTTAATGCATTTCAGACAATCAGTTGTGTTGTGACAAGGTAGGGGTGGTATTCAGAAGATAGCTCTGTTTGGTAAAAGACCAAGACCATATTATGGGATGAACGCCTCAAATAAGCAAAGAGAAATGACAGTCCATCATTACTTTAATACATAAAGGTCTGTCAATCCGGAAATGTTCAAGAAATTTGAAAGTTTCTTCAAGTGCAGTTGCACAAACCATCAAGTGGTATGATGAAACTGGCTCTCATGAGGACCGCCACAGGAAAGGAAGACCCAGAGTTACCTCTGCTGCTGAGAATAAGTTCATTAGAGTTAACTGAATCTCAGATTGCAGCCCAAATAAATTCTTCACAGAGTTCAAGAAACAGACACATCTCAGCATAAACTGTTCAGAGGACACTGCTTGAATCAGGAATTCATGGACAAATTGCTGCAAAGAAACCACTACTAAAGGACATCAATAATAAGAAAAGACTTGCTTGGACCAAAAAACATGAGCAATGGACATTAGACCGGTGGAAATCTGTCCTTTCATCTGACGTGTCCAAATTTGAGATGTTTGGTTCCAACCATCATGTCTGTGTGAGACACAGAAGAGGTGAACGGATGATCTCCACATATGTGGTTCCCACCGTGAAGCATGGAGGAGGAGGTGTGATGGTGTGGGGGTGCTTTGCTCGTGACACTGTCTGTGATTTATTTAGAATTCAAGGCACACATAACCAGCATGGCTACCACAGCATTGCAGCAAAAAGCCATCTCATGTGGTTTGCACTTAGTGGGACTATCATTTGTTTTTCAACAGGACAATGCTGTGTAAGGGGATATTTGACCAAGAAGGAGAGTGATGGAGTGCTGTATCAGAGGACCTGGCCATCATAATCACCCGACTTCACCCCAATTGAGATGGTTTGGGATGAGTTGGACCGCAGAGCGAAATAAAAACCGCCAACAAGTGCTCAGGATATGTGGGAACTCCTTCAAGACTGTTGGAAAAGCATTCCATGTGAAGCTGGTTGAGAGAATGCCAAGAGTGTGCAAAGCTGTGATCAAGACAAAGGGTGGTTACTTTGAAGAGTCTCAAATATAAAATATAATTTGAATTTGTTGAACGCTTTTTTGGTTACTACATGATTCCATATACAGTTGAAGTCGGAAGTTTACATACACTTAGGTTGGAATCATTAAAACTCATTTTTCAACCACTCCACAAATTTCTTGTTAACAAACTATAGTTTTGGAAAGTCGGTTAGGACATCTACTTCGTGTATGACACAAGTCATTTTTCCAACAATTGTTTACAGACAGATTATTTAACTTCTAATTCACTGTATCACAATTCCAGTTGGTCAGATGTTCACATACACTATGTTACATACACTAATTCACCCAACGTATTGTGGGAAGCTTGTGGAAGGCTGCCCGAAACGTTTGACCCAAGTTAAACTATTTAAAGGCAATGCTAATTGAGGTAATGTAAACTTCTGACCCACTGGGAATGTGATGAAAGAAATAAAAGCTAAAAATAAATCATTCTCTCTACTATTATTCTGACATTTTACATTCTTACAATAAAGTGGTGATCCTAACTGACCTAAAACAGGGAATTGTTACTAGGATTAAATGTTAGGAATTGTGAAACTGAGTTCAAACGTATTTGGCTAAGGTGTATGTAAACTTCTGACTTCAACTGTATGTTATTTCATAGTTTTGATGTCTTCACTATTGCCCTACAATGTAGAAAATATTAAAAATAAAGAAAAACCCTTGAATGAGTAGGTGTGTCCAAACTTTTGACTGGTACTGTATATGCACGTGTGCGGTTAATCTGCCCTCTCTCTAACCTGTGATACTACAAAGCAGGCGCAGGGTGGGCTGGTCCCCGCCGAAGCCATTGACCACAGGGTCAGTGTTACTCTTGGGGATAGGGATGGTCATGGTTATGGGTTTATGGAATTTCCTCCTCCGGGGCTCCAAGGTCACAATGGGGCTGAATGTCGCCTTGTTTCCCAGGAGCTTCCTCACCATGTCCACATTCATTGGCTGAGCCTGGTGGTGACAGATTACCGTGTTAGTAGTAGTTTAACATTAGTGGAACCGACAGTAGGATCTTCTTTGGGGCCAAAACAAGGACGTGCTTGACTGAGCTTGTCTGGTGAAATCAATGAAATAGTCCCAAAACTGCATACTCCACCCTTCTGCCAATCCAAGCAGGCTCAATCAAATGTTTGAAGTAATACAAATATAAAAATAAATCATATTTGGACCCAGTTCTTGTAATCAAACCAGTCAGAAGCAAGTCAGGTTGTGTGTTACAGTGGTGTGAAGTACTTAAGAAAAAACACTTTAAAGTACTACTTAAGTAGTTTTTGGGGGTATCTGTACTTTACTATTTATATTTTTGACAACTTTTACTTTTATTCCTGAAGAAAATAATGTACGTTTTACTCCATACATTTTCCCTGACACCTAAAAAGTACCAACAGTATCAATATAACACTTTGTTAACCCTTCTGCCTCTGATCTGGCAGACTCACGAAACACAAATCCTGTGGATCTGTAAATGATGTCTGAGTATTGGAGTGTGCCCCTGTCTGTCCATAATTAAAAAATAATACCAAAATTGTGCCGTCTGGAATTTGATGTATAGCAATTACTTTAACTTTTACTCAAGTATGCCAATGTACCACATTTTCTACCACTTTACTTAAGTACATTTAAAACCAGATACTTTTAGACTTTTACTCAAGTAGTATTTTACTGGGTGACTTTCACTTTTACTTGAGTCATTAAATGTTAAGATCTATTTACTTTTACTCCAGTATGACATGTGAGTACTTTTTCCCACCAGGGCTTTGTTATTACCTGGAGTCCCACTCTGATCCGCTTGGTGAGGGCTCCCTCTGGGAAGACAGCTTGGACCTGAGGCATCACCGTGCTGCTCAGGACGCCCCCCTCTGGACCGATCAGGCTACTGTCCTGCTTGACCCGGGACACCACCGCAAAGTACTGGGGGAAGTCCCTGGTGATGATGCGGCAGATACGCTTCTTCTCCAGCTCCTCTGGAGGGTCCAGTTCTGGAGACGAGGACAGAAGAGATGGTGGTTGATAGTACACTGATACAGATTATGACCCTGTTGAAATACTTTAACAATACAATGCACTCCCTCCTTAGAGTAATCGCTGCTCAAACGACTGGGTTGGTATAAACTATATATTGAAATGTTCACTTTCACCTATAGAGACATGTTAGATGAGTGAATACTCCAAGTAAAGTAGGCAGGATGGATTGTCTTTCCAATGTCTTTAGGCAGGGGCCAATGGGCCTTTAATTAGGATGATCACTAAGTGTTGTCTCACGCTGATGACATCACACTCACCCTCGTCCATGCCGTTGAGGATCTGGTTAAGTTCCTCCCCGGTGTGTTCACAGTGGTGCTCCTTCCAGCTCTCTCCTGTCTCACTGCGTAAGATCACCAGCTCCCTCTCCTTCCCCCTCAGGGCAGCGAAGTGAGGGATCTCCACCAGCACAGGCCTGCGACCAGGGATTGAAGCATGGTGAGTGTGGGAGTGGGGGGTTATGTGTGGGAGTGGGGGGTTGTGTGTGTGGGGGAGGCGGGAACAAGATGTATGTATGTGTGTGTGTGTGTAAAAAGTGTGTGTTCGGGCAACCACTTATCTAACAACCCACCAGATGAGCACAGTACAGTGTGTCAACTACAATACCTATGGGACAGTCATGCTAAACGGAGGAACATCCACCATGTACCAAATTAACCAATAAAACGATGAGGTTGAACAGACAGACAGACGGCACTAAACATAGAAGGCCAACCACAAGTTAAGGAGACAAAAGGTAAGTGGGTCGTGTCTGAGATGTTACGACAGAGAGCACAAGTGGATCACGCCACTAGCACAACACTAGCACAACACTAGCACAACACTAGCACACATATCATCCAGGAGAGGTCACAGACACGGACACAAACACAACACATCACAGAGGTGGGTCTTAATGTAAAAGGAGGGTGATATCAAATGGAACCAGTAGCAGTAGCATCCGTGGATTGTTTCATATGCGGGTTTTTTTCTCCCCTACCCGAGGAATTTTGTCCCGGGTGGCCCGAGCTGCAGGATGCGGCTAACGAGGCTCTCGCCCTCGTTAAGAGGGGGCGGGGCAGTGGGAAGGTGTAGTTTACTGTGAGACCAACCGTCCGTTAGCAGCAGTAGGGGAAAGAGAGCGGGAGTAGTCAGAATAACGGGTGACTAGTGTATACTGTTGGGTTTTGGCTGAGTGGAGTGGAGGCCATCAATAGGATGTAACGGTATAAAACATCGGGCTTTAAATATACAGGGACTTTCAAAGTGGAAGTTCTTATGTTATTGATAGACAGCCTCTCCCAGTGGTTTACCAATCTACAGTGCCTTGCGAAGGTATTCGCCCCCCTTGAACTTTGCAACCTTTTGCCACATTTCAGGCTTCAAACATAAAGATATAAAACTGTATTTTTTTAAGTGGAACGACATTTATTGGATATTTCAAACTTTTTTAACAAGTCAAAAACTGAAAAATTGGGCGTGCAAAATTATTCAGCCCCCTTAAGTTAATACTTTGTAGCGCCACCTTTTGCTGCGATTACAGCTGTAAGTCGCTTGGCGTATGTCTCTATCAGTTTTGCACATCGAGAAACTTAAATTTTTTCCCATTCCTCCTTGCAAAACAGCTCGAGCTCAGTGAGGTTGGATGGAGGGCATTTGTGAACAGCAGTTTTCAGTTCTTTCCACAGATTCTCGATTGGATTCAGGTCTGGACTTTGACTTGGCCATTCTAACACCTGGATATGTTTATTTTTGAACCATTCCATTGTAGATTTTGCTTTATGTTTTGGATCATGTTTAAAGCTTGGGAAATCTTTTTGTATCCAAATCCGGCTTAAAACTTCTTCACAACAGTATCTCGGACCTGCCTGGTGTGTTCCTTGTTCTTCATGATGCTCTCTGCGCTTTTAACGGACCTCTGAGACTATCACAGTGCAGGTGCATTTATATGGAGACTTGATTACACACAGGTGGATTGTATTTATCATCATTAGTCATTCAGGTCAACATTGGATCATTCAGAGATCCTCACTGAACTTCTGGAGAGAGTTTGCTGCACTGAAAGTAAAGGGGCTGAATAATTTTGCACACCCAATTTTTCAGTTTTTGATTTGTTAAAAGTTTGAAATATCCAATAAATGTCGTTCCACTTCATGATTGTGTCCCACTTGTTGTTGATTCTTCACAAAAAAATACAGTTTTATATCTTTATGTTTGAAGCCTGAAATGTGGCAAAAGGTCGCAAAGTTCAAGGGGGCTGAATACTTTCGCAAGGCACTGTACATATCAAATCAATCATGGAGCAATGTTTTTTTTAGCAGTTTTTTCTTTCCATGTGGATTTTTTTGTTTCCACGTGTCTTATAGAAACAGTTGGCTTTCACATGAAGGGTTGATCTAGAGTTAGAATGCGGCCCGGCTGTTAAAAATAAAACAAGCAAGGCCACAGGCGCTGGAAGGAAGCATAGAGCAGAGGTAGCTTTATTAAGGCATAGGCAGGGTGAAATGAATCTGAGAAAAGGAAGAGGGGCTGCAAAATTCTCAGGTTTCATTCATACAGTAGGATTACAGTGTTCTTTGAGGAACACTCTCACTCTTCTGTTTCTATCCTAGCACCCACTCTGCTCTGTCACAACATAGATCTCTGACATCACTTCTCTCTATTTCATTCTCCCTCGCTCTGTTTCTCTCTCTCACTCTTTCTTCCTCTTTCTCCTAGGATTCTGTATACTCCTGCCTCTCTCACACTAACCCTCTCCCTCAATCTCTCCATCTCCGGTATCTTACCCGAGGAACTGGGCTCCGACAGGCCCCACCTCGATCAGCCTGCTGGCCAGGCCCTCTCCCTCCACCATGGGAGGCATGGTGGCCAGGCGGTGCCTCTTTACCAGCCGGCAGGTCACCCGCGTGGGAGCGCTGCACTTCCGCGGTGGGATGATGATGCGCAGGCCGTTGTGGCGGCAACCCCGCATGGCTCCGCCCCTGGCGTCAACCATGAAGCTAACCAGGAAGCTGTGAAGGGAATGGGCGGGGACAGATATTATGTTTACAAAACAAAAATATTACGTTTTTTTATTTATGCATTGTCTCTTTGTACCAGATGAGGCTGGTGGGAGGTGCTATAGGAGGACAGGCTCATTGTAATGGCTGGAATGGAATTAATGGAACGGAGTCAAACGTGGTTTCTATATGTTTGGTCCCATTCCATTTATTCCATTCCAGCCATTACAACGAGTCCCTCCTCCTATAGCGGCTCCCACCAGCCTCCGCTGCTTTGTACATTACCCTTTACACAGATAACGTACATTACATATATTACAGAAAAAACAAGGATTTTTGACTCGATAACTACGGTCAAATATGAATCCCATGTTAAAACAGACATAAGAATGACAGTTTCACTGCATGCCCACACCCACATGCAAAAACACAAGACACAAGTGAGAGGGGAATGGGTGTGATGATAACACTACATACTGTAGTACAGTTAATGTAATAGCGCTGCTACGAACACACTTCACCTGTGACACCATTATGTGATGTAAAGCAAATAAACCATGAAAATGACACTCCAACGCGTAGACAATAAAGCACAACGTCAAACATGGAGATCAAACACACAAACACAAGACTTTGCAGCTGTGAATTGACCCAACACAGTGAAACAACTAACAAAATGGCCACCATGAGTCGGCAGGATTCAACCAAGATGGACACAATGGCTGACCAATGATGATGAGGAAATGTGTGTGACTTTTTGATGCAGCACTAGGTGCAAAAGATGTCTTCCATCTGATAAAAGTGGACTAAGTCCCTAATAAAGAGGCCTGTGTAAAAATGAATGGCAAAGTGATTGAAAGCTAAAACGGGGGAATTGGTGAACGTGGGCAACATCTGTTAGTAGTGTTGCACTCGCTTTCAGGCATTTTTAACACACACACACACGCGCGCGCGCACACGCACACGCACACACACATCTCCCCGGAAGGAGAGCACACTGTGAAAGGAGGAGGAAGAGGAGGATGAAGAGGAAGAAACCAAGGTGCAGTAGGTCACCTGCTGTCGCCATGATCATGGCACGGAGAGGAACGTCTGAAAACAGAACAGAGACCCAATAAGACAGAAGGAGAGAGAGAGAGAGAGAGAGAGAGAGAGAGAGAGAGAGAGAGAGAGAGAGAGAGAGAGAGAGAGAGAGAGAGAGAGAGAGAGAGAGAGAGAGAGAGAGAGAGAGAGAGAGAGAGAGAGAGAGAGAGTGAGAGTGTGTGAGAGAGAGAGAGAGAGAGAGAGAGAGAGAGAGAGAGAGAGACAGTGAGAGATAGATAGATAGATAGATAGATAGATAGATAGATAGATAGATAGATAGATAGATAGATAGATAGATAGATAGATAGATAGATAGATAGATAGATAGATAGATAGATAGGGATATAAGTGTTTGTCATATTGCTAGTACTGGAGCAGTACTTAGAGACATACTCAGTGGCCCAACATGAGTGATTCAGGATTTCTGTCATTATAACGAAGAGGGATTATCTTTCCTTATTGTTACCAATTAGTGTGGCAGAGAGAGCTAGCCTGAAGACAACAGGGTATCTTCCTATCATAATGTATTACACTATAATAGATCTATAATAAGCCCTAACATTGTTCATTACTGCTCTTCATACCCAAAGCCGCTTAACAGATGAGGTTTAGAGTAGGATTACAAAAGGTTGTGAATCTTCTCTCAAAACTCCAAAAATCAACAGCATCTCTACTTGAGGTACCTGAACCCACCCCTGCTCTAGTGCTGCTTGAGGTACCTGAACCCCCGCTGCTTGAGGTACCTGAACCCCCCGCTGCTTGAGGTACCTGAACCCCCCACTGCTCTAGTGCTGCTTGAGGTACCTGAACCCCCCACTGCTCTAGTGCTGCTTGAGGTACCTGAACCCACCCCTGCTCTAGTGCTGCTTGAGGTACCTGAACCCACCCCTGCTCTAGTGCTGCTTGAGGTACCTGAACCCACCCCTGCTCTAGTGCTGCTTGAGGTACCTGAACCCCCCCCTGCTCTAGTGCTGCTTGAGGTACCTGAACCCCCCCCTGCTCTAGTGCTGCTTGAGGTACCTGAACCCACCACTGCTCTAGTGCTGCTTGAGGTACCTGAACCCCCCACTGCTGTAGTGCTGCTTGAGGTACCTGAACCCACCCCTGCTCTAGTGCTGCTTGAGGTACCTGAACCCACCACTGCTGTAGTGCTGCTTGAGGTACCTGAACCCCCCACTGCTCTAGTGCTGCTTGAGGTACCTGAACCCACCCCTGCTCTAGTGCTGCTTGAGGTACCTGAACCCCCCACTGCTCTAGTGCTGCTTGAGGTACCTGAACCCACCACTGCTCTAGTGCTGCTTGAGGTACCTGAACCCCCACTGCTCTAGTGCTGCTTGAGGTACCTGAACCCCCACTGCTCTAGTGCTGCTTGAGGTACCTGAACCCACCACTGCTCTAGTGCTGCTTGAGGTACCTGAACCCCCCACTGCTGTAGTGCTGCTTGAGGTACCTGAACCCCCCACTGCTCTAGTGCTGCTTGAGGTACCTGAACCCACCACTGCTCTAGTGCTGCTTGAGGTACCTGAACCCCCCACTGCTGTAGTGCTGCTTGAGGTACCTGAACCCCCCACTGCTCTAGTGCTGCTTGAGGTACCTGAACCCACCACTGCTCTAGTGCTGCTTGAGGTACCTGAACCCACCCCTGCTCTAGTGCTGCTTCAGGGGCTGAACACATTGGGAGACCTGTACTCATGATGGGTTAGATCAGATAACTGTTGCACCTTTTGCACCAAAATAAGGTTTTGGACTATTTTGATAGTCAAAACCCAACCCTTCTGTGTGCCTGCTGTGCCCCCGCGGTACCTACCCAGAGTGGACGGGGCTGGAAGACAGTGCCACATTGTCCAGGTTTTCTGTGCCCCAGCTCAGACGGTACGAGTCCTTCTCATTTTCCCTGGAAAGAGACGACACCTGGCACGCAACAAAGACACGCTTGTTAGGGACTGACCTACCACTGCCAACCATCATTTGAACACATAATGCATTGCAGTGTTAGGTCAGGGAAGACACTGCAGTGTTAGGGAAGACACTGCAGTGTTAGGTCAGGTCAGACACTGCAGTGTTAGGGAAGACACTGCAGTGTTAGGGAAGACACTGCAGTGTTAGGGAAGACACTGCAGTGTTAGGGAAGACACTGCAGTGTTAGGTCAGGTCAGACACTGCAGTGTTAGGGAAGACACTGCAGTGTTAGGTCAGGTCAGACACTGCAGTGTTAGGTCAGGTCAGACACTGCAGTGTTAGGTCAGGTCAGACACTGCAGTGTTAGGGAAGACACTGCAGTGTTAGGGAAGACACTGCAGTGTTAGGGAAGACACTGCAGTGTTAGGGAAGACACTGCAGTGTTAGGTCAGGTCAGACACTGCAGTGTTAGGTCAGGTCAGACACTGCAGTGTTAGGGAAGACACTGCAGTGTTAGGGAAGACACTGCAGTGTTAGGTCAGGTCAGACACTGCAGTGTTAGGGAAGACACTGCAGTGTTAGGTCAGGTCAGACACTGCAGTGTTAGGGAAGACACTGCAGTGTTAGGTCAGGTCAGACACTGCAGTGTTAGGGAAGACACTGCAGTGTTAGGAAGACACTGCAGTGTTAGGG
This sequence comes from Oncorhynchus keta, assembly GCF_023373465.1. Lineage (NCBI taxonomy): Eukaryota > Metazoa > Chordata > Actinopteri > Salmoniformes > Salmonidae > Oncorhynchus > Oncorhynchus keta. The sequence continues at coordinate 12,492,718 of NC_068433.1, forward strand.
AAGACACTGCAGTGTTAGGGAAGACACTGCAGTGTTAGGGAAGACACTGCAGTGTTAGGTCAGGTCAGACACTGCAGTGTTAGGGAAGACACTGCAGTGTTAGGGAAGACACTGCAGTGTTAGGTCAGGTCAGACACTGCAGTGTTAGGGAAGACACTGCAGTGTTAGGGAAGACACTGCAGTGTTAGGGAAGACACTGCAGTGTTAGGTCAGGTCAGACACTGCAGTGTTAGGGAAGACACTGCAGTGTTAGGTCAGGTCAGACACTGCAGTGTTAGGTCAGGTCAGACACTGCAGTGTTAGGTCAGGTCAGACACTGCAGTGTTAGGGAAGACACTGCAGTGTTAGGTCAGGTCAGACACTGCAGTGTTAGGTCAGGTCAGACACTGCAGTGTTAGGTCAGGTCAGACACTGCAGTGTTAGGTCAGGTCAGACACTGCAGTGTTAGGGAAGACACTGCAGTGTTAGGGAAGACACTGCAGTGTTAGGTCAGGTCAGACACTGCAGTGTTAGGGAAGACACTGCAGTGTTAGGTCAGGTCAGACACTGCAGTGTTAGGTCAGGTCAGACACTGCAGTGTTAGGTCAGGTCAGACACTGCAGTGTTAGGGAAGACACTGCAGTGTTAGGGAAGACACTGCAGTGTTAGGGAAGACACTGCAGTGTTAGGGAAGACTGCAGTGTTAGGGAAGACACTGCAGTGTTAGGTCAGGTCAGACACTGCAGTGTTAGGGAAGACACTGCAGTGTTAGGTCAGGTCAGACACTGCAGTGTTAGGGAAGACACTGCAGTGTTAGGGAAGACACTGCAGTGTTAGGTCAGGTCAGACACTGCAGTGTTAGGGAAGACACTACAGTGTTAGGTCAGGTCAGACACTGCAGTGTTAGGTCAGGTCAGACACTGCAGTGTTAGGTCAGGTCAGACACTGCAGTGTTAGGGAAGACACTGCAGTGTTAGGGAAGACACTGCAGTGTTAGGGAAGACTGCAGTGTTAGGGAAGACACTGCAGTGTTAGGTCAGGTCAGACACTGCAGTGTTAGGGAAGACACTGCAGTGTTAGGTCAGGTCAGACACTGCAGTGTTAGGTCAGGTCAGACACTGCAGTGTTAGGTCAGGTCAGACACTGCAGTGTTAGGTCAGGTCAGACACTGCAGTGTTAGGGAAGACACTGCAGTGTTAGGGAAGACACTGCAGTGTTAGGGAAGACACTGCAGTGTTAGGGAAGACACTGCAGTGTTAGGGAAGACACTGCAGTGTTAGGTCAGGTCAGACACTGCAATGTTAGGGAAGACACTGCAGTGTTAGGGAAGACACTGCAGTGTTAGGGAAGACACTACAGTGTTAGGGAAGACACTGCAGTGTTAGGTCAGATCAGACACTGCAGTGTTAGGTCAGGTCAGACACTGCAGTGTTAGGGAAGACACTGCAGTGTTAGGGAAGACACTGCAGTGTTAGGGAAAACACTGCAGTGTTAGGGAAGACACTGCAGTGTTAGGGAAGACACTGCAGTGTTAGGGAAGACACTGCAGTGTTAGGGAAGACACTGCAGTGTTAGGGAAGACACTGCAGTGTTAGGGAAGACACTGCAGTGTTAGGTCAGACACTTTGGTCACCATCTTTACTCAAACTCACACCTTTTGTGACTTTCTACTATTAGATAAATGACATTTTAAAGGCAGTCTTTCAATATTCCAATACTGCAGCTTTTACAAATATTACAACCCATTGTATTGAAGTAATCTATACTGATTGTACAAAACATTATGAACACCTGCTCTTTCCATGACATAGACTGATCAGGTGAATTCAGGTGAAAGCTGTGATCCCTTATTGATGTCACTTGTTAAATCCACTTGATATGCCTTGAGACAATTGAGACATGGATTGTGTATGTGTGCCATTCAGAGGGTGAATGGATAAGACAAAATATTTAAATGCCTTTGAACAGGGTATGGTACAAGGTACCAGGCGCACCGGTTTGTGTCGAACTGCAACACTGCTGGGTTTTTCACGCTCAACAGTTTCCCGTGTATCAAGATTGGCCCACCACCCAAAGGACATCCAGCCAACTTGACACAATTGTGGGAGGCGTTGGAGTCAACATGGGCCAGCATCCCTGTGGAACACTTTCAACACCTTGTAGAGTCCATGTCCTGACAAATTGAGGCTATTCTGAGGGCAAGGGGGAGGGGGGGGGGGCAACTCAATATTAGGAACTGTTCCTAATGTTTTGTACACTCAGTGTATATTCTGTTCTGAACAAATGCATTGAGCAATGCAAAGCATACTGTAGAATGCACAGCACAGCATGTTTGGTGCAGAATACGTAAAATGTTGAACACTTTACTTACGTTTTGGCCGGTTAACATCTCGTCCATCAGGCTGTCCTGTTTGGGAGAGTAGTAACCGTGGTGACTGGGAGTGTAGGACCTGTCCGAACTGAGGAGAGGAGGAGAATGTGAGGTTGGTAGCCATGGAAAAATCACACACAGCTAAAACACTGTTCACCATCCAATATGGCAATAATCTAACCATCAGACATGGCACAAGTAGTACTCTAAAAGGAGGAGATTGTGAGGTTGGTAGCCATGGAAAAATCACACACAGCTAAAACACTGTTCACCATCCAATATGGCAATAATCTAACCATCAGACATGGCACAAGTAGTACTCTAAAAGGAGGAGATTGTGAGGTTGGTAGCCATGGAAAAATCACACACAGCTAAAACACTGTTCACCACCCAATATGGCAATAATCTAACCATCAGACATGGCACAAGTAGCACTCTAAAAGGAAGGAATGGAAGGCTATAATAACTTTGAGCTGATTTACTGGTGGTTTTACAGTCTTTAAAGTCCATCTATTGTTTTGTTAATTTTTGTTCAGAAAAGTAGGGGGGCCAATAAGAGGGCCATCTATTAGTTAAACCTGCCATAGAGAAACCATAGCATAAAGAGACAAAAGCACATACCTCTGGATTCGACTACGTAAGCATGGTAGGAAGGAGAAGAAATGAGTGAAAGAGCATCAGAAATATTAGAGCATTCGTACACCCTTCTCCTCTACCATAGGTACGTGTATAGATTACCTGTCAGAGCGTCCCCCCTCCAGGCTAAAGCGCAGGTAGTTCATCCCATCCAGGTACTGTCCAGGCAGGGAGTCATCCCCCAGCTCCCTCAGGTCCTCTGCCCTCAGATACTCCCCTCCGTCCCCTGTCATAGTGTCATCACCTGGGGGAGAGAGAGAGAGAGAGAGAGAGAGAGAGAGAGAGAGAGAGAGAGAGAGAGAGAGAGAGAGAGAGAGAGAGAGAGAGAGAGAGAGAGAGAGAGGGAGAGAGAGAGAAAGACAAAGAGGAAGAGGAAGAGAGAAAGAAAGAATGAAAGGATGAGAGGGGGAGCAGATGTGTGAGGACCATGGAAGATGATAGGATCATTCTGGGGAAGGGGACATTGTGATTTGGTGTGCGCTCAGCAGGAGTAACTACGCAGGAGAGAGCACTTACCTGGGATGTTAATGTGCACAATCAAACTGACATGAGGTTCAGTTACACACGTACAGACACACACATTCATACATGATCATCCTCCCTCTTCATCATCACATAAAAGCGGTTGTAAACACTACAGATGAGCTTGGAGACACAGCGGTCATAACTGTCTTGTGTCCGTCGACGTTACAAAGCTCTACTGCTGCTGTTACCACTACTGAACAGCAGAGGGCAGAATCAATAATACCTTTTTCACAATACAGAGCTGAACCAAACTGAGCCAAGCTGTACTGGGCTGACCATCTAAAAACCCCACAAAATTTGCAGAAATTAACTGGAAAGGACAGTGTGAAAGGAAATTGCCTGAGCCAGTACAGTACCGTTCAGGTTGGCAGCATAGTGTGAAAAGGGTATACAGCCCTTAGTGTACAGCTGGTAGCATACTGTAGGATAGGCTGACAGAACAAGTGAGGCAGAGAGGCAAAGAGAGACGTTCCTGTGTCAATACCATAACCGCTGCCTGTGTGTAGAGAGAGATGTCCCTGTGCCAATAGCATAACAGCTGCCTGTACGCAGAGAGAGATGTCCCTGTGTCAATAGCAAAACCGCTGCCTGTAGGCAGAGAGAGATGTCTCTGTGTCAATAGCATAACCGCTGCCTGTAGGCAGAGAGAGATGTCCCTGTGTCAATAGCAAAACCGCTGCCTGTAGGCAGAGAGAGATGTCCCTGTGTCAATAGCATAACCACTGCCTGTAGGCAGAGAGAGATGTCCCTGTGTCAATAGCATAACCGCTGCCTGTAGGCAGAGAGAGATGTCCCTGTGTCAATAGCATAACCGCTGCCTGTACGCAGAGAGAGATGTCCCTGTGTCAATAGCATAACCGCTGCCTGTACGCAGAGAGAGATGTCCCTGTGTCAATAGCATAACCGCTGCCTGTACGCAGAGAGAGATGTCCCTGTGTCAATAGCATAACCGCTGCCTGTAGGCAGAGAGAGATGTTCCTGTGTCAATAGCATAACCACTGCCTGTAGGCAGAGAGAGATGTCCCTGTGTCAATAGCATAACCGCTGCCTGTAGGCAGAGAGAGATGTCCCTGTGTCAATAGCATAACCACTGCCTGTAGGCAGAGAGGTCCCTGTGTCAATAGCATAACCGCTGCCTGTAGGCAGAGAGGTCCCTGTGTCAATAGCATAACCGCTGCCTGTAGGCAGACAGAGATGTCCCTGTGTCAATAGCATAACCGCTGCCTGTAGGCAGACAGAGATGTCCCTGTGTCAATAGCATAACCGCTGCCTGTAGGCAGAGAGAGATGCCCCTGTGTCAATTGCATAACCGCTGCCTGTGTGCAGAGAGAGATGTCCCTGTGTCAATAGCATAACCGCTGCCTGTAGGCAGAGAGAGATGTCCCTGTGTCAATAGCATAACCGCTGCCTGTAGGCAGAGAGAGATGTCCCTGTGTCAATAGCATAACCGCTGCCTGTAGGCAGAGAGAGATGTCCCTGTGTCAATAGCATAACCGCTGCCTGTAGGCAGAGAGAGATGTCCCTGTGTCAATAGCATAACCGCTGCCTGTAGGCAGAGAGAGATGTCCCTGTGTCAATAGCATAACCGCTGCCTGTAGGCAGAGAGAGATCAAAATAAACTAAACAAAAGGAAAGGAGGCACAATATGAACTCATTCATCTACAGGGTGACTCAAACTCAATACTAGGTGCCATCACTAGAATTAGCACAACAACTGTAAGAGTAAGTAATACACTTAGTCTAACTATTAGACAAGTGTGCAAATATAGACCCACAAAGCAACGTTCATTAACAACACACTCAATATCAAGAAATGTCTGTTGGAACCGCCAAACCAAACCCAATCGTCGTCTGACAGCTTCCAAAACACAACTAGATTAATGAGGTGTGACTTTTTTTCCACAAACGTGACCGCCAACCACTCCACCTATATAATCCCATATTTCCTTCCAGAAAGAAAGTGAATTCACTGCACAACCGGAGGAGCCAGGAAAAAGACTAATTGTCCATATCTGTAATGAGGTGATATGAGGTGACTGTTTGGCCATAAACGCACAAACTCTAACACTTCAAACTGGCATTTTTTTTGGTACACCAGAATTACCTCAATTTCCAATGAAACGCTGTGTTTGCCTTGCAGCATTGCGTTACAGAGGCAGTTGTAGTGCGTTGGGTGTGGTGCACATGTTGGATTTATCAAACGTTTGCATCAGACTATATGCGTAGACGGCTTGACAGAAATGGTAGCAGAAGTTGAATGTTGAACTTTAGTTATATACATATTCAGACGAAGCTGCGTACTATTTTGCGCAACGACGCTGTCAGTGTGTTCGAAGTGTAAGAGCCATGACAGAGAGCCTGGAAGAGTGTACTACTCCCTCCACAGAACAGCGCAAACTGCCTCTAACCAGAATAGAAAAAGGAGTGGGAGGTCCCGGTGCACAACTGAGCAAGAGGACAAGTACATTAGAGTATCTATTTTGAGAAACAGACGCTTCACAAGTCTTCAACTGGCAGCTTCATTAAATAGTCTCAACGTCAACAGTGAAGAGGCAACTCCGGAATGCTGGCCTTCTAGGCATTGCATTTCTGTTCAGCATTTCAGAGTGGGGATTTGAAATAGCTTAGGGTGAAACTATCTTCCAGGGTTGTTTAAAGACATGTTTTTTGCATTTAACCCCATCTTTTTGGCATTAAACAGTCTCCATATATACTTCCATTCTTTTTTTCAACTGGCACCAGGGACCTTCAGACGAGTCGTGTGAGGCCTGTGGGGGTCCTAGAGCAAAACAAGTGTCTTTTTGCTAGACGTTTAATGACACACTCTACGGGGTAGCATTTATTAAGGGCTCAGAGCATGGTGGATCTGAATATTAAAATGCTTTTAAAACCACTGCTTCCCCTAGCTGATTATCAAGGAGCGTTTCAAAACATAATCACTGTCGCATTAACATTCAATGGGAAACAGACATCATTAGTGTCAATGTAGTTTGTTGTCCACACTAACGCTTTTCGCAATGATATCCAGTATTTCCCATTTAGACAAGTGGCCCTAAATGTGTATATCACAATCTTGATTTCACCGCACTGTGTGTGAATCAAAACCCCCTACCAACAGTGGTTGAGGTTGGTGCAGGTTCAAGTATATACTCTAAGACTCATCCATGACAGCTTGTTATACACAACCATTGCAGAGGAATCTCACACCATGCGAATTACCACGACTACACACTCGTCAATAGCATTCACCACGGCAACCTTGACACGGTGTACCTTCTAAATCCATGGAGTCATCTGACAGAACAGCATCCTCATTCTGTTTCAGCCCTGTGGGTACAGTCTGCAGGCCTGTACAGCGTACAGTACAGTGAGAAACTAGCTGACCACAACCAACACACACTAAGATTGGGCTATGGAGAAACGGGAAGGACTTGGGCCAGGCTGAATGAGATGTCTACTCTTATAAAAAGGGTGTCTTTGGCTGTCGCCATAGGGGAACCATTTTTGGTTCCAGGTAGAACCCTTTTGGGTTCCATGTATAAGCTGTGGAAAGGGTTCTTCCTCGAACCCAAAAGGGATCTACCTGGAACCAAAACAGTTCTACCTGGAACCAAAAAGGGTTCTTCAAAGGGTTCTCCTATGGGAATAGCTGAAGAACCATTTTTTTTTTTTTTCTAAGAGTATACAGGGAAACTGGGACAGGGTTTGAAGTCAGGTCTACAGAGGTGCTAGTAGGTCAAACCACTAAATCAACCACATAAATAGACTGAAGTTTAGAATAACTGTCTCTATATATGGTGCTGGTCATATACAGTAGGCTAGTGACTGGATCAAGTGTCAAACTCACCCTCCTCATCAGAGACATCCAGGACTTCAGTCATGGTCTCAGGAACGTTCATCTTGTGTTTCTCTGTCACCGTCTAGACAACATAAACAGTCAAACCCGTTACAATTTGAGGGACGAATCCTACATGTAACTTCAGTCAAATTGTCACTTAGTCTACTATTGACATTAATGCAAAATTAAGTGAAAATTCAACTCAAGTGGAAGTTAGGATTTGCCCCTCACAGGCTAAATAAACACCATGTGTAAATACTGTGATTTCAGACTAGATGTGAAGGGCTGTTAAACTGAGATAGTTGAATGACTCACGGTTGTCGAGGTAATAATCTCCTCGGTGACCACCTTGAGTGTGTCCACCACAGAGATGTAGCCCAGTCGCCGGGCGATGGCCAGAGCTGTGTTACCATTCTGTTAGGATGGGAGAAAGACATAAGTGTGTGTGTGTGTGTGTGTGTGTGTGTGTGTGTGTGTGGTGTGTTCAGGAGCGAGTCCACTCACCACAGTGATGTTGTTGGGCTTAGCTCCATTCTGCAGCAGTAGATTGATGATGTGTGTGTTTCCTTGCTGTGCTGCTTGGTGGAGGGGAGTGTATCCATTCTGAGAAGATAAAGTACTGACTTTAAAGACTGTCTGGCAAGGCCTGGACATTTAAGAGATTCAAACGTGAACCCTTGGGCTAGAACGCCGTTAAAGAAAAGCATGTATTGACATTCATAACACAGAGAATAAGTGTTTAAGTGCTTTATCACACACTATATACACCTTTCTTATGCTTTTCGATATGCAACAAACCCCATTATAAATGCACTGTGGCAGTTTTGTGTATGGTTTATTACCTTGGTTTTGGCGTTGACGCTAGCACCGTTCTGTAAGAGGAAGTTGACCATCTTGGCGTTTCCATAGTGACACGCTACAATCAGTGGAGTGTAGCCCAACTGGAGGAGAAAAACAAATCACAGTATCAAAACACATCTACTAACATTATCAAAGATAAATAATAGTGCCTTATCATCTTTCCAGTAGAATGGTCATTCTATGCTCAAATTAAATGAATGTAAGTTCTGTCCATACCTTCGTTTGCTGGTCCAGGTTGGCTCCATGTGTAGCCAGTATCTCACTGACAACCACCTTGTCCTCCTGGGCAGCAAGATGGAGGGAGGTGAGGCCACTCTGAAGGGACAATATGTTACAATATGTTACTCACCACATCTCTAAATCCATCAATCAATTAGCACACGGTATAGTGTAACTATAGACAGGAGATTGTCCATAGATACTGTATGTGGTTACATTAGGTTACATGGTTCCCCTAAATATTGGGGGAGTTTTGAGTGACAGGCGACCTTTACCACCAAAACAGGAAATGACACGTTGACAGGGGAGGAAATGAGAGATTGGGTACTTGGGTTTTATGACCCGTTTCACTCATGCAGAGTGCAGATACACTCCACCAGGTGTTATCAGTGAGATAGTTTGCATTTGTCGTCGGTACAGTATATATGACAAGGCAGACTGAGTCGGGTACAGCAGTGATATATCTACATCCACTCAGGTCTGTCTGGGGTTCAGTGATAGAGATGGATGAAGAATGAGCGGATAGGAGAACGGTTAAAGGAGGAATAAATCGGGGGGTTTCTGCTTGAAACAAATCCCTGTGATAAATGGGGATAGAGGAGGTTGACTGACGGCCCTGCATGCCTGATCTACATTTCTAAGACAATGTGTGTCTGGGCGGGACTATAAAGTGTGCGCTTGTGTGTGTGCGGGCATGTGTGTTTGTGTGCGTATGTGAGCACATGTGTTTGTGTGCATGTCCTGTATTTATAAGCGTATGCATGTTTAGTATGTGCATGTCTATAAGCGTGTGTAGGTGTGTGCATGCGAGCAGGTGTGTGTCTCGCTTTCGATTACAGACAGGGATAATTAAGTAGGATCATGGTAGGATCCATGGTCGTCACGGCAGTGTACTAACCTCCCACATCCCTTGCTGTGACTCATCCATCTACAGCACTGGGCACCAGCAATCTTACTGTTCCTAAAATAGCCATGAAATAGCTCTCCATCCCTCTTTTAACTTCACTCCTGCTACATTCTCGTAAGCCATGCAGGAGCTCTGTAATCACAACTGAGTACTTGTAACAAAGCTAAATGTAATAACACTGCTAAATGTAATAACACTGCTAAATGTAATAACGCTGCTAAATGTAATAACACTGCTAAATGTAATAACACTGCTAAATGTAATAACACTGCTAAATGTGATATCACTGCTAAATGTAATAACACTGCTAAATGTAATAACACTGCTAAATGTAATAACACTGCTAAATGTAATAACACTGATAAATGTGATATCACTGCTAAATGTAATAACACTGCTAAATGTAATAACACTGCTAAATGTGATATCACTGCTAAATGTAATAACACTGCTAAATGTAATAACACTGCTAAATGTGATATCACTGCTAAATGTAATAACACTGCTAAATGTAATAACACTGCTAAATGTAATAACACTGCTAAATGTAATAACACTGCTAAATGTAATAACACTGATAAATGTGATATCACTGCTAAATGTAATAACACTGCTAAATGTAATAACACTGCTAAATGTGATATCACTGCTAAATGTAATAACACTGCTAAATGTAATAACACTGCTAAATGTAATAACACTGCTAAATGTAATAACACTGCTAAATGTAATAATCTTTTCTATTTGTAATAACTTTCAGATTTTTTATGTACAGCAGCAAGAAAAGGTATGTGAACCTTTTGGAATTACCTGGATTTCTGCATAAAATTTGATCTGATCTTCACATAGACAAACATTGTGCTTAAACTAATAAAACACAAATTATTGTATTTTTCTTGACTATATTTAATACATCATTTAAACATTCACACTGTAGGTTGAAAAAAGTATGTGAACCCCTAGGCTGATGACTTCGCCAAAAGCTAATTGGAGTCAGGAGTCAGCTAACCTGGAGTCCAATCAATGAGACGAGATTGGAGATGTTGGTTGGATCTGCCCTGCCCTATAAAAAACACTCACAAAATTTGAGTTTGCTATTCACAAGAAGCATTGCCTGATGTGAACCATGCCTCGAACAAAATAAATCTCAGAAGACCTAAGATTAAGAATCGTTGACTTGCATAAAGCTGGAAAGAGTTACAAAAGTATCTCTAAAAGCCTTCATTTTCATCAGTCCAAAGTATGACAAATTGTCTATAAATGGAGAAAGTTCAGCACTGTTGCTACTCTCCCTAGGAGTGGCCGTCCTGCAAAGATGACTGCAAGAGCACAGTGCAGAATGCTTAATGAGGTTAAGAAGAATCCTAGAGTGTCAGCTAAAGACTTACAGAAATCTCTGGAACATGCTAACATCTCTGTTGACGAGTCTACGATATGTAAAACACTAAACAAGAATGGTGCTCATGGGAGGACACCACAGAAGAAGCCACTGCTGTCCAAAAAAACACATTTCTGTACATCTGAAGTTTGCAAAAGAGCACCTGGATGTTCCACAACACTACTGGGCAAAATAAGATGAAACTACAGTTGAGTTGTTTGGAAGGAACAAACAACACAATGTGTGGAGAAGAAAAAGGCACATCACACCAACATCAAAACCTCATCCCAACTGTAAAGTATGGTGGAGGGAGCACCATGGTTTAGGGATGCTTTGCTGCCTCAGGGCCTGGACAACATGCTATCATCGACTGAAAAATGGGAGGCGAAAGTTGAGTCATGACCCCCCTATCCGCGCTTCTTAACACCCGACGGAAAGATGAATTCCCAAGTTTATCAAGACATTTTGCAGAAAAACGTAAGACTATCTGTGCGCCAACTGAACCTCAACAGAAGTTGGGTGATGCAACAGGACAATGACCCAAAAAACAGAAATAAATCAACAACAGAATGGCTTCAAAAGAAGAAAACACGCCTTCTGGAGTGGCCCTGTCAGAGTCCTGACCTCAACCCCATTTAAAATGCTGTGGCATGACCTCGAGAGCGGTTCACACCAGACATCCTAAGAATATTGCTGAACTGAAACAGTTTTGTAAAGATGAATGGTCCAAAATTCCTCCTGACCGTTGTGCAGGTCTGATCTGCAACTACAAAAAACGTTTGGTTGAGTTTATTGCTGTTTATTGCAGACTGTGTTTGTCTAATTGGTGTGACTTAGATGAAGGTCAGATCAAATTTTATGACCAATTTATGCAGAAATCCAGGTAATTCCAAAGGGTTCTCATACCTTTTCTTGACGTAATAAAACGTTGAACGATAAACGGAATAACGTTTTCCAGTAAATGTAACACACACACATTCGGTCTTCAACGAGGTCCGGAGGGCCGCACAGATTTCATTTTACATTTGCATAAAATGTGCCTCCATCCATCGTTTTATCCATTGTTTTTGGAATTTGCAATGCTCCCTGAATGTCTAGCTTCGATTTCAGTGATTATTAGCAAGCTGGACACAGTCAAGAAACTGTACGAATGTAGGTCCTTTATCATTTCTCCGGTGGCATGCATTAAAACACGTGTCTTTGTTATGGTTTTCTTTTGCAAAATAACTATGCATTAACTGACTTGTTGTTGAATAATTGTCAACATACTGTATAACATCACATTAAGGTTTAGGACGTTCACTCTATTACAAGGAACAATTGCATGTCTATTTTTCTCCGGAGAAGTAGCGTATTATTGTTGACGCTAGCCTAGCTTTTTTGTTGTTGTATTTTTTGTATTTTACCCCCCTTTTCTCTCCAATTTCCATCTGGTCTCATCGCTGCAATTTCCCAACGGGCTCGGGAGGCGAAAGTCGAGTCATGACCCCCCTATCCGCGCTTCTTAACACCCGCCCACTTTACCCGGAAGCCAGCCGCACCAATGTGTCGGAGGAAACACCTTTGACCTGACAACCCATGTCAGCCTTTAGGCGCCCGGCCCGCCACAAGGAGTCGCTAGAGTGTGATGAGCCAAAGCCCTTGCGGCGAGGACCACGGATTGACTCGGGAGTGTGACTCTTTGAATCCTTGCTGTTTGTTGGTGTTTCCCTCTGCCTTGTGACCTGCCCTGTCTGGAACTGCGAGGAGTAACAGTCTACATTCCTACCATGACAAAGATCAAAGCTGGTGGGAGTACCATTGAGGATAGTGGTGTCTCTCTATCACAGGTGAAGGATCTTTTAAACAAACAAAAATAGTTATATAAGCAGTTGTTACAACAACATGAAAATAGTGTTGTGTCCAAATATTGGTGGAGTAATAAAATAATGGGCGATCTGACCAGAGAGGTCCAGGACCTGAAGAACAGTTTGCAGTTCACCCAGGGTCAGTTTGAAGGGTTTAAACAGGAGAACAGCAAGATGACAGCAATCTGTAAGTCATTGAGAGAGGACATCAGTTCTGTATGTGACCTAATGATAACAATGACGGAGAAATCAGAACAACATTGTTGTGGACGGAATTGCAGAATCTCCACATGAGACTTGGATGGAATCCGAGGACAAAGTGAGGGAAATTATCACTGAGAAACTGAAGATGGATCACAGGAAGATTGAGGTGGAGCGCGTCCACAGGACTGGAAAACCCCCACCGGCCCAGGTGACAGACCCAGGCCGATAGTAGACAAGTTCCTGAGGTTATAGGACAAGGTAGCTGTTCTGGAAAAAGCCAAGAACTTGAGAGGAATGTACCGAAACGAGGACTATCCTGAAGCTGTGCGCCAGAAGATGAAAGAGCTTATCACAGCCATGAAAGCTGCCAGAGCGCATGGGGACATGGTGCGTAGGGACATCCGTTATAACAGGCTCATTGTTCACCCTCCCTCCCAAAAGCCTGAAAGGGATGAGTGAGCCAAGCCTGTGGGTTCGTAGATTCAACCCCACAGCACACACACACTTACACGCACCAACATATTATGTCTATCTCTGATAACCTACCAAGGAAAGGGCTACAAAAGCCCGTATTAATATACCGTATGTAGCCTCAGAAATGAGGTTCATGAAATAAATAACTTGCTAAGATCAGATCATTTTCATATATTAGCCATCTCTGAGACTCACTTGAGTAATTGCTTTGATGACACAGTATTAGCAATACAAGGATATAACATCCAGTTGAAGTCAGAAGGTTGCATACACTTAGGTTGGAGTCATTAAAACTCGTTTTTCAACCACTCCACAATTTTTTTGAAAACAAACTATAGTTTTGGCAAGTCGTTTAGGACATCTACTTTATGCATGACACAAGTAATTTTTCCAACAATTGTTTACAGACAGCTGTAAGAGCAGCTCACAGATCATTGCACCTGTACATAGCTCATCTGTAAATAGCCCATCCAACTACCTCATCCCCATACTGTATTTATTTATTTTGCTCCTTTACACCCCAGTATATCTACTTGCACATTCATCTTCTGCACATCTATCACTCCAGTGTTTAATTGCTATATTGTAATTATCTCACCACTATGGCCTATTTTATTGCCTTTACCTCCCTTATCTTACCTCATTTGCACACACTGTATATATACTTTTTTTCTACTGTATTATTGACTGGGTGTTTATTTACTCCATGTGTAACTCTGTCGTTGTATGTGTTGAACTGCTTTGCTTTATCTTGGCCAGGTAGCAGTTGTAAATGAGAACTTGTTCTCAACTAGCCTACCTGGTTAAATAAAGATTACATATATATATATATATTTAAACTGTATCACAAATCCAGTGGGTCAGAACTTTACATACAGTAAGTTGACTGTGCTTTTAAACAGCGTGGAACATTTAAAAAAATGATGTCATGGCTTTAGAAGCTTCTAAACTGGAGGTGTACCTGTGGATGTTTTTCAAGGCCTACTTTCAATCTCAGTGCCTCCTTGCTTGGCATCATGGGAAAATCAAAAGAAATCAGCCAAGACCTCAGAAAAAAATTGTAGACCTCCACGTGTCTGGTTCATCCTTGGGGGCAATTTCCAAATTCCTGAAGGTACCACGTTCATCTGTACAAACAATAGTATGCAAGTATAAACACCATGGGACCACGCAGCCGTCATACCGCTCAGGAAGAAGACGTGGTCTGTCTCCTAGAGATGAACACACTTTGGTGCGAAAAGTGCAAATCAATCCCAGAACAACAGCAAAGGACCTTGTGAAGATGCTGGAGGGAACAGGTACAAAAGTATCTATAACCACAGTAAAACGAGTCCTATATCAACATAACCTGAAAGGCTGCTCAGCAAGGATGAAGTCACTGCTCCAAAACCACCATAAAAAGCCAGACTACGGGTTGCAACTGCACATGGGGACAAAGGTCATACTTTTTGGAGAAATGTCCTCTCCTCTGCTCTGATGAAACAAAAATAGAACTGTTTGGTCATAATGACCATCGTAATGTCAAGCAAGGAAGCACAAGGATTAATAAACATGCACCTGTTAAGAAACTGATAGTTCGAACTGTTAAGGCGATATTGAATTAATGAGGAATTTAATGGTTTTGATTCACCAAATATAATACTATTTCTTTGTGAAGAAATTAGCAAAAGACTTTCAGCATGCTTATAGAGAACGGCACTCAACATGTACTGCACTGGCACAAATGACTGATGGCTGGTTGAAAGAACTTGATAATAAGAAGATTGTGGGAGCTATACTGTTAGATTTCAGTGTAGCCTTTGATATTATTGATGATAACCTGTTGTTGAAAAAACGTATGTGATATGGCTTTTCAACCATATCATGGATTGAGAGCTATCTATCTAATATAAAACACAGGGTTTTCATGAATGGAACCTTTTCAAATGTTAAACATGTAAAGTGTGGTGTACTTCAGGGCAGCTCTATTGGCCCTCTACTCTTTTCTATTTTTACCAATGACCTGCCACTGAAATTAAACCAAGCCTGAGTGTCCATGTATGCTGACGATTCAACCATATATGCGTCAGCAACCAAAGCTAGTGAAATCACTGCAACCCTAAACAAAGATGTGCAGTCAGTTTATGAATTCGTGGCCAGTAATAAACTGGTCCTAAACATTTCTAAAACTAAAAGCATTGTATTTGGTACAAATCATTCCCTCAGTTCTAAACCTCAGCTGAATTTGGTAATGAATATAGCGGCTGTTGAACAAGTGGAGGAGATTAAATGACTTAGTGTTACCTTAGATTGTAAACTGTCATGGTCAAAACATATTGATTCAATGGTTGTAAAGATGGGGAGAGTGCTATCTGTGATAAAGAGATGCTCTGCTTTTTTGACACCACACTCCACATAGCAAGTCCTGCAGGCTCTACTTCTATCTTACCTTGATTATTGTCCAGTCATATGGTCAAGTGCTACAAAGAAGGACCTAGTTAAGCTGCATCTGGCCCAGAACAGAGTGGCACGTCTTGCTCTTCATTGTAATCAGAGGGCTAATATCAATACTATGCTGCCAGTCTCTCTTGGCTAAGTTGAGGAAAGACTGACTGCATCGCTTCTTGTTTTTATAAGAAACAATGTGTTGGAATTTCCAAATTGTTTGCATAGTCAACTTCTGTACGGCACTGACACAGACACTTACTCCACCAGACATGCCACTAAGGGTCTTTTCACAGTCTCCAGGTCCAGAACAAATTCAAGGTAACGTACAGTATTACACAGAGCCATGATTGCATGGAATTCCCTTCCATCTCATATACAGCAAGAGAACAGCAAACCTGGTTTCAAAAAACAAATAAAGCAACACCTCAAGGCTCAATGCCGTGACCTACTTTTTGTGTGTATGTACTGATACACTGATAGATGCGCACACACACACACACACACACACACACACACACACACACACACACACACACACACACACACACACACACACACACACACACACACACACACACACTACATGGAAATATTGTTAATGTGTGTAAATTGTAGTCTTTTATCTGTAATGTCTTTTTCGTTATGTGTCGGACCCCAGGTGACCATGACACAACGTCCCAAGAACGTCATAAAAACGTCCTCAGGGACGTCTCCAGGACAAACTGAGAACTCGACAATACCTTCAGGTGACCATGACGCAACGTCCCAAGAACGTCCTAAAAACATCTTTGGAGAAGCCCCTGGGACAAACTGGGAACTACAAAAAGGTCCCCCAGAGAACGTTCCTTTGGGACCATCAAGCAACATCATAAGGACAAGTGAAATTACTATTTCATCTCAATGAATACATGTACTCTGTTTTCTGATTTTTATCATGTATGGATTCCTAAAGTATTTGTTGATATACAGTACCACTCAACAGTTTGGGTTTTCTTTATTTTTACTATTTTCTACATTGTAGAATAATAGTGAAGATATCAAAACTACTATGAAATAACAAATATGGAACCATGTAGTAACCAAAAAAGTGTCAAACAAATCAAGATATATTTTATATTGGTTTTACCATGGTCATAGCCTGGTCTTATCTTGGTCACAGCTTGGTCTTACCTTGGTCACAGCATGGTCATACCTTGGTATTACCTTGGTCTTAGCTTGGTCATAGCTTGCTCTTAACCCATCATAATATAAGATTGTTTTACTCCAAACAATGTTTAGCCTCAAATATAGCTTCAAGCATGGTTTACAGAACTACTTTCGTTACACTCCACCACCCATTTCACCTCCTCACAGACACCTATCCAAGTCATGGCACCAATTGGACAGACTGGTTTCTAACCTAGGTATTCTGCAGGCCACAAGACTGTTACCCCGCTAAGATTAAACATAGGCATAAGCGCAGGGAGCTTACACACATTTTTAGGCCTTAGACAAGTATAATTACACCTACATCACTTTTCAGGTGCTATCCCCTACTGCCTTTTAGGTGCTATCACCTTACTGCCTTTCAGGTGCTATCCCCTACTGCCTTTCAGGTGCTATCACCTACTGCCTTTTAGGTGCTATCCCCTACTGCCTTTCAGGTGCTATCCCCTACTGCCTTTTAGGTGCTATCACCTTACTGCCTTTCAGGTGCTATCCCCTACTGCCTTTCAGGTGCTATCCCCTACTGCCTTTTAGGTGCTATCACCTTACTGCCTTTCAGGTGCTATCCCCTACTGCCTTTCAGGTGCTATCCCCTACTGCCTTTCAGGTGCTGTCACCTACTGCCTTTCAGGTGCTATCCCCTACTTGTTTTCAGGTGCTATCCCCTACTGCCTTTTAGGTGCTATCACCTTACTGCCTTTCAGGTGCTATCCCCTACTGCCTTTCAGGTGCTGTCACCTACTGCCTTTCAGGTGCTATCCCCTACTTGTTTTCAGGTGCTATCACCTACTGCCTTTCAGGTGCTATCACCTACTGCCTTTCAGGTGCTATCACCTACTGCCTTTCAGGTGCTATCACCTACTGCCTTTCAGTTGCTATCACCTACTGCCTTTCAGGTGCTATCCCCTACTGGCTTTCAGGTGCTATCCCCTACTGGCTTTCAGGTGCTATCACCTACTGGCTTTCAGGTGCTATCCCCTACTGGCTTTCAGGTGCTATCCCCTACTGCCTTTCAGGTGCTATCCCCTACTGCCTTTCAGGTGCTATCCCCTACTGGCTTTCAGGTGCTATCCCCTACTGCCTTTCAGGTGCTATCCCCTACTGCCTTTCAGGTGCTATCCCCTACTGCCTTTCAGGTGCTATCCCCTACTGCCTTTCAGGTGCTATCCCCTACTGCCTTTCAGGTGCTATCCCCTACTTGTTTTCAGGTGCTATCCCCTACTGCCTTTCAGGTACTATCACCTACTGCCTTTCAGGTGCTATCCCCTACTGCCTTTCAGGTGCTATCCCCTACTGCCTTTCAGGTGCTATCCCCTACTGCCTTTCAGGTGCTATCACCTACTGCCTTTCAGGTGCTATCCCCTACTGCCTTTCAGGTGCTATCACCTACTACCTTTCAGGTGCTATCCCCTACTGCCTTTCAGGTGCTATCACCTACTGCCATTCAGGTGCTATCCCCTACTGCCTTTCAGGTGCTATCACCTACTGCCTTTCAGGTGCTATCCCCTACTGCCTTTCAGGTGCTATCACCTACTGGCTTTCAGGTGCTATCCCCTACTGCCTTTCAGGTCCTTACCCCTACTGCCTTTCAGGTGCTATCACCTACTGCCTTTCAGGTGCTATCACCTACTGCCTTTCAGGTGCTATCCCCTACTGCCTTTCAGGTGCTATCCCCTACTGCCTTTCAGGTGCTATCCCCTACTGCCTTTCAGGTGCTATCACCTACTGGCTTTCAGGTGCTATCCCCTACTGCCTTTCAGGTGCTATCCCCTACTGGCTTTCAGGTGATATCCCCTACTGGCTTTCAGGTGCTATCCCCTACTGCCTTTCAGGTGCTATCCCCTACTGCCTTTCAGGTGCTATCCCCTACTGGCTTTCAGGTGCTATCCCCTACTGCCTTTCAGGTGCTATCCCCTACTACTGCCTTTCAGGTGCTATCCCCTACTGCCTTTCAGGTGCTATCCCCTACTTCCTTTCAGGTGCTATCCCCTACTGCCTTTCAGGTGCTATCCCCTACTGGCTTTCAGGTGCTATCCCCTACTTCCTTGGTGGCTATGAGTAAGGCACTTTGCCCCTTAACTGCCACAAAGGAAAGGCTAACACTGTTCAGCTCCAAACCTGTTCTGTGTTTTGTGTGTCATAGGTTTGGGTAAGATGACAACAAAAATACATGTTTCCATTGTACAATATACTTTTATTTTGAAATAAAAATGTTGCCTGAAGATGTGTGTGTTATTTTGTCACCTGCCTATCTGTTCCTGTGAGTGTGTGTGCATGTGTGTGTTTATAATAAAAGGTTGAGTCTGTATTTGTGGGTATATACCAGTATGTGTCTTTTTGCAACAACAAGGGGAATATTAATATGATATATATATATTTCCTCTACTTTTACATTAGAAAGAATGTTGCATAGATCACTGAACAAATAAATAAATATTAAATACATTTTAACGTCTTATTTTGTAACACAATACAATGTCAAGAAATCAAAGGGGGGTTGACTGTTAATGATAGGCACTGGTGAAACATTTAAGGAGAACACTTGTCTGTAACATCTTCAACAGCCCGATGCTCTGAACGCATAAACAATGTGACACCGTCTTTTGTTTTGATAACCCCCCCTTATGAAATAATTCAGAACTCCTTCATGAATTTTCCATTATCATTCATCATAACCTTCATACCACATTCAACATCAATCATATGTAATCTTCAAAACAAAAGAGTATTATACGTTATTTTATAATCAAACTATCTGGTTGGATTGAGCTGGAGGGTAGTTACTGACTGCGTTAGTTCTGTGCAGCACAAGACTTTAATAGCCTCTGCTGAGGTGAAGCCAAGGTGTCAGCTTGTGAAGCGAATGCCATTCTTCAGGTTTCAGGTGTGTGTGTGTGTGTGTGTGTGTGTGTGTGTGTGTGTGTGTGTGTGTGTGTGTGTGTGTGTACACGACTGTGCATGTGTGTACATTTCAATGTCTGCTTGTGAGTGTGTCTATGTATGAGTATTCATGGATGATGTGCATGAGTTTGTTTGTGTTGTAATTGGCTGTGGGTGCTGGTATGTGCATCCAATTGGGGGAAGTAGCACATAATAACATTGATTTTGTGATGTTATAACATGATTGGTTGAAGTTATCACATTATTCATAAAAAAAGTTGTTATTCACTAGTTAATGAAATAACTTATTACACTTATCGGAAAAAGTTTACCTTATAAACATTTTTACATTTACCAGCAAGTTATTACATATACCAGGTTTAAAAATAGAAACGTTATTTCCTGGTGTTAATACATTTACCGTTGTTACAGGGCTGGAAGCTAACCTGAGATATGTGTGTGTAAGTCGCATTTTTCTGGGAAAATATCACAAAGATATCGACGAGTCTTTTAGAGTGAAAGCTAACGCCCCCCTGTTAGGATTCGCCCTTACTGACAGCGTAACTATATTCACAAAATACCCTAAAAAAGGGAGATCTGAAAGGAGAGAACGCGAGTGGAAAGAAAGACTGACATCAGAGGCCCTGTTCATTTGAACCCCTCAGAAGCAGTGAGACATCACGTCTCAGAGAAGAGAGGCAGTCAGTATCTGTGACCAGAGTACGAAGGCCTATGTACAACTTTAACTTTTCAGTTGCTTTTAATGTGTGAGTCGTTGAAGAGTGGGTTGAAACCCACGGCCGCGTTACATAAGCAGTTTAAAACCAAGAGGGATGGGAAGATGTAGCCCTACCTTGGTGGAGACGTTGACTTCAGTCCCCTTCTGGATGAGCAGGGTGGCCATGTCAGCGTGCCCCTCCTGTGAGGCCAGGTGCAGAGGGGTGACCCCCTGCTTGGTCAGGATGGTGGTGTCTGCCCCGTACTGCAGCAGCACCACCGCAATGTCCATCTGGTTCTTCTTCGCCGCAATGTGGAGTGGGGTGTAGCCGTTCTGGAGGGAGAGTGTGTGAGAGAGAAAGAAAAATTCAGCCATACCAGATACCTTTAGATATGTAGTCACTCACACACACACACACACACACACACACACACACACACACACACACACACACACACACACACACACACACACACACACACACACACACACACACACACACACACAGCTTCAATACCACATTGACTGTCCACCCCTTAGGCTGACCGACGTCTCTCCTCCCACCTGTTTGGGGAGAGTGCCAGAGTTGCCTCATGGAGGTCTCACCTTGGCCGTGGTGTGGGGGGAGGCCCCTTTGTCCAAAAGCAGGAGCGCCACCTTCTGGTTATCATAATGTGCAGCGACATGGAGAGGTGTGAGGCCGTTCTGCAAGGATGACGAGGTGAGTGCAGGTTGGATAAAACCAGGCTGGTTAGCGGAGCAAGCAGCCATTAAGAACACTGGTCAACATACACAACACATGATAAATAAGCTGAGTTATAGGGGCACTATTACAGCTTGTTACGGAAAACGAGGCTTATATTAAAGAGCAAGCAGCAGGAGGATCGCTGGGCGGGTCCTTATTCAAAAAGAATAAGAAGAAACAAATTATATCTGTTATCTGTCTTTCCTAAAAGTAGAGGAATAAACAGCAGTTAATCAAACTAAAAGTTGATATAATCAAACTATGCTTACCGGTAGGCTCGCTGACAACAAAGCCTCAACCAGAAATAACAACAGACTTTTAAAATATATAGCCAGATAATTCCTCATCAGACTATTCCTCATCAGATAATTCCCCATCAGATAATTCCTCATCAGATAATTCCTCATCAGATAATTCTTCATCAGATAATTCCTCATCAGATAATTCCTCATCAGATAATTCCTCATCAGATAATTCCCCATCAGATAATTCCCCATCAGATAATTCCTCATCAGATAATTCCTCATCAGATAATTCCTCATCAGACTATTCCTCATCAGATAATTCCTCATCAGATAATTCCTCATCAGATAATTCCTCATCAGATAATTCCTCATCAGATAATTCCTCATCAGATAATTCCTCATCACTTAAAATAGGTCAGAGCATTGTCTGATATTGTAAAAATATAACACACCTTGTGAGAAACAGACTTTTCTACTGTGTAGTTATTTCTCCCTCTAACACAAAACTATACAATGATTGAGAGTTTGAATTTTATGGTAATGCTTACCTTCCCAGCAGAATCAGGGGGAGCTGTTTTTTTCAGGAGAAGTTTGACCACATCCAGGCTTCCGTACTTGGATGCCACATGCAGGGGAGTGAATCCTTTCTGTATGGAGACAACATACAGATGACCATTTAATAATGACTGAAACAAACACTATCTATATCTTCATCAATGTGCATAAGGCTCATGGAATACACTGAGTGTACAAAACATTAGGAACAGCTTCCTTATATTGAGTTGCACCTCCTTTTGCCCTCAGAACAGCCTCAATTCGTCAGGTCATGGCCTCTACAAAGTGTTGAAAGCATTTCACAGGGATGCTGGCACATGTTGACTCCAATGCTTCCCACAATTGTGTCAAGTTGGCTGGATGTCCTTTGGGTTTTGGACCATTCTTGATACACACAGGAAACTGTTGAGTGTGAAAAAACCCGGCAGCGCTGCAGTTCTTGACACAAACCGGTGCGCCTGGCACCTACTACCATACCCTGTTCAAAGGCATTTACATCTTTTGTCTTGCCCATTCACCCTCTGAATGGCTCACATACATACACAATCCATGTCTCAACTGTCTCAAGGCTTAAACATCCTTCTTTAAACTTGTCTCCTCCCTTTATCTACACTGATTGAAGTGGATTTAACAAGTGACATCAACAAGGGATCTTAGCTTTCACCTGGATTCACCCGGTCAGCCTATGTCATGGAAAGAGCAGGTGTTCTTAATGTTTTGTATACTCAGTGTATATTCCTAGGTAATTCTTTCGAGACAACGTCATTTCCAAAGGGATTAGAAATTCCCGGCCAACTAATGATGTATGTGAACCAAACATAATGCAATTCAACAAGATGCACAATAACAACAAATCTCTGTGCACCCACATTGCTTATGCAATCATAGGTAATACCCCAAAATCTCATTTACAGAGTAAAACCTGATCAGTAACATATTACCAACACAGCCACTAGGTGGTGCTCTTTAGCCATTGTCACATTAGGCTGTTGCGATAGGACGACGGTGTTGCCTCCATGTCACGTCTCCCGTGTTTACGACCCAGCCCATGAAGAGAGGGAATCCTATTATCTGTGTAACGCTGGTTCATTTCTGATGTAATACACATCCAAGTAGAAACAACGTGTAGATAAGAAGAGTATGAGAGGCACTAATGGTGGTGTTGTGAAAAATTAGAATCCATAGGCTGTAAAACATCACCTATCTAACGGATCAAACACAGGCGATTAGGGACAGAGGTAGAGAGGAGCACGTCTAGGAAGATGTTGTTCAACGGGCAAACTGCTGTCCCTGTCCTGTTGTTGATGCTAACAATGCCACACCTGTTATCCCCATTAGACAAGGAGAAGAGGGGGAAAGGAGGAGAGGGAGATAGATATAGAGAGAGAAGAAGATGGGGACAGAGAGAGAGAGAGAGAGAGAGAGAGAGAGAGAGAGAGAGAGAGAGAGAGAGAGAGAGAGAGAGAGAGAGAGAGAGAGAGAGAGAGAGAGAGAGAGAGAGAGAGAGAGAGAGAGAGAGAGAAGAAGGGAGAGCAGGGAGAGGGATGGGTGAATTTTACTGCATCATAAACCTCAGAGCCCAGAGCATATGAATAAATTAGCACTGATATATTGTTGTGTCAATGGATGTTGAATATCCTTCAGTGACAGAAGTCGACGTCTACTTGCTAAATTCAGGAGAAGAAGCCAGGGGTTCTCCAAAGCATCATAAATCATTAATTGATTAAACCAGGTCACACTGACAGTGGCCCATAGTCTGCGCCATACAGCGAATCAAGAAATATTTATGACATAATCCACACAGAAAGAAGGGGATGGATTCCATCCCAGACAAAAATCCCCATAAAAACCACAGCAATATGCACAGGTGTGTGTACACGTGTATGTGTGAGTGTGTAGGTGTGTGTGGGTGTATGTGTAGGTGTGTGTGAGTGTGTGTATTATCTCTACCCACCTTAGTAGCCAGCGAGTGTGAGGCGCCCGCCTCCAGTAGTACTGAAGCCACGTCCACCTGTCCCTCCCTGGCTGAGATGTGGAGAGGTGTGTATCCGTTAGTAGTGGAGGCGTCAGGGTGGGCCATATGCTGCAGTAGCAACTGGACTATCTCAGTCTTCCCCAGGCGAGACGCGATGTGGAGGGGTGTCTGGTCCTCCTTGCGGGGGCAGAGACATGTTATAGGGGGTAGAATATGTACTTTATTATAGACGTCCACAGAGAGATTGAGGCTATGGGTGATATGGCTTTTACAGTACTTGCTTAATGAGGGTAGTAATGCTTTATTTTACAGCCCCGCTTTCCTGAAGTTACTGTATGTGGTGATAATGGGTTTCTTGGAGGAGAGGAGAGAAATGTAGAGTGGAGTAGAGTAGAATAGAGTAGAGAGTAGAGTAGAGTATAGAGTGGAGTAGAGTTAAGAGGAGAGTAGAGTATAGAGTAGAGTAGAGTAGAGTAGAGTAGAGTAGAGTAGAGTAGAGTAGAGTAGAGTAGAGTAGAGAGCAGAGTAGAATATAGCATAGAGTAGAGTATAGAGTAGAATAGAGTAGAGTATAGAGTAGAGTATAGTTAAGAGGAGAGTAGAGTAGAATAGAGTAGAGTAGAGTATAGAGTAGAGTATAGAGCAGAGTAGAATATAGTATAGAGTAGAGTATAGACTAGTGTATATGGTTGAGTAAAGTTTAGAGTATAGAGTGTAGTATAGAGTCGAGTTGAATATAAAGCAGAGTGGAGTCTAGAGTATAGTATAGAGTAGTTTAGAGACAAGAGTATAGAGTATAGAATAGAGTAGAGTATAAAGTAGCGTAGAGTATAGAATAGAGTATAGGTTAGACTATAGAGTAGAGTATAGTGTAGAGTATAGGTTAGACTATGGAGTAGAGTGTAGAGTAGCGTGGAGTATAGAGTATAGAGCGGAGTATAGAATGGAATATAGAGTATTGGGCTGAGTATAGAGTAGAGTATAGACAAGACTATAGAGTGTAGAGTATAGAGCATAGTATAGAGTATAGAATAGAGTGTAGAGTGGAGTATAGAATAGGGTATATATTAGAGTATAGAGTATGGAGTATAGGGTCGATAATAGTAGAGTAGATAATAGTATAGAGTAGAGTATAGAGTAGAATATAGAGTATAGAGTAGAGTAGAGTATAGAGTATATAGTATAGTATAGAATGGAGTATAGAGTTGAGTATAGGGTAGAGTAGAGTATAGAGTATATAGTATAGTATAGAGCAGAGTATAGAGTTGAGTATAGGGTAGAGTAGGGTATATAGTATAGAGTAGAGTATAAAGTGGAGTATAGAGTTGAGTGTAGAGTATAGAGCGGAGAAGAGAGTAGAGTATAGAGTAAAGTATAGGGTAGAGTAGAGTATAGAGTAGAGTATAGAATGGAGTATGGATTATAGGGATGAGAATAGAATAGGGTAGAGTATAGAGTAGACTATAGAGTATAGATTATAGAGCATAGTATAGAGTATGTAGTAGAGTATAGATTGGAGTATAGAATAGGGTATATAGTAGAGTATAGAGTATGGAGTATAGGGCCGATAATAGAGTAGATAATAGTATAGAGTAGAGTATAGAGTATAGCGTGTAAAGAGTAGAGTATAGAGTAGAATAGAGTATAGAGTAGAGTAGAGTAGAGTAGAGTAGAGTAGAGTAGAGTAGAGTAGAGTAGAGTAGAGTAGAGTAGAGTAGAGTAGAGTTTGGCCCTGTCCGGGGGTGTCCCCGGATGGGGCCACAGTGTCTCCTGACCCCTCCTGTCTCAGCCTCCAGTATTTATGCTGCAGTAGTTTGTGTCGGGGGGCTAGGGTCAGTTTGTTATATATGGAGTACGAAGGGCTATATAAAGAAAATTTGATTGATTGATTGATTGATTGATTGATTGATTGATAGAGTATAGAGTAGAGTAGAGTATAGAGTGTATAGTATAGTATAGAGTGGAGTATAGAGTTGAGTATAGGGTAGAGTAGAGTATAGAGTATATAGTATAGTATAGAGCGGAGTATAGAGTTGAGTATAGGGTATAGAGCGGAGAAGAGAGTAGA
The DNA here is from genome assembly GCF_023373465.1 of Oncorhynchus keta. Taxonomy (NCBI): domain Eukaryota; kingdom Metazoa; phylum Chordata; class Actinopteri; order Salmoniformes; family Salmonidae; genus Oncorhynchus; species Oncorhynchus keta. Next base: position 12,518,776 of record NC_068433.1, read on the forward strand.
GTATAGAGTATAGTATAGAGTATAGTATAAAGTAGAGCATAGGGTAGAGTATAGTATAGAGTATAGTATAGGGTAGAGTAGAGTATAGAGTATAGTATAGAGTAGAGTATAGGGTAGAGTATAGGGTAGAGTATAGGGTAGAGTATAGAGTAGAGTATAAAGTGGAGTATAGAGTTGAGTGTAGAGTATAGAGCGGAGAAGAGAATAGAGTATAGAGTAAAGTATAGGGTATAGTATAAAGTAGAGCATAGGGTAGAGTATAGTATAGAGTATAGTATAGGGTAGAGTAGAGTATAGAGTATAGTATAGAGTAGAGTATAGGGTAGAGTATAGGGTAGAGTATAGGGTAGAGTATAGAGTAGAGTATAAAGTGGAGTATAGAGTTGAGTGTAGAGTATAGAGCGGAGAAGAGAATAGAGTATAGAGTAAAGTATAGGGTAGAGTAGAGAGTATAGTATAGAGTATAGAGTGTAAAGAGTAGAGTATAGAGTAGAGTATAGGAAAGAGTAGAGTATAGAGTAGAGTATAGGGTAGAGTATAGTATAGAGTAGAGTATAAAGTTGAGTATAGAGCGGAGAAGAGAATAGAGTAAAGTATAGGGTAGAGTAGAGTAGAGTATAGAGTAGAGTATAGAGTATAGGATAGAGTATAGTATAGAGTAGAGTATAGAGTAGAGTATAGGGTAGCGTATAGTATAGCGTATAGAGTATAGTATAGAGTAGAGTATAGGGTAGAGTAGAGTATAGAGTGTAAAGAGTAGAGTATAGAGTATAGTATAGAGTAGAGTATAGAGTAGAGTATAGGGTAGAGTATAGTATAGAGTAGAGTATAAAGTGGAGTATAGAGTTGAGTATAAAGTATAGAGTAGAGTATGGAGTGGAGTATAGAGTAGAGTATAGAGTAGAGTAGAGTATAGAATATAGTACAGGGTAGAGTAGAGTATAGAGTATAGAACAGAGTATAGAGTAGAGTATAGGGTAGAGTAGAGTATAGGCTAGAGTAGCGTATAGAGTATAGAGTGTAGAGTAGAGTATAGGGTAGAGTAGAGTATAGGGCAGAGTAGAGTATAGAGTATAGAGTAGAGTATGGAGCAGAGTAGAGAGTGGAGTATAGAGCAGAGTAGAGAGTGGAGTATAGAGTGGAGTAGAGTATAGAGCAGAGTATAGAGCAGAGTATAGAGTAGAGTATAGAGTAGAGTATGGAGCAGAGTAGAGTATAGGGTGGAGTAGAGTATAGAGTAGAGTATAGAGCAGAGTAGAGAGTAGAGTATAGAGTAGAGTATGGAGCAGAGTGGAGAGTAGAGTATCGGGTAGAGTAGAGTATAGAGTAGAGTATGGAGCAGAGTATAGAGTATAGGGTAGAGTATAGAGCAGAGTAGAGAGTAGAGTATAGGGTGGAGTAGAGTATAGAGTAGGGTATAGAGTAGAGTATAGAGCAGAGTAGAGAGTAGAGTATAGAGTAGAGTATGGAGCAGAGTGGAGAGTAGAGTATAGGGTAGAGTATAGAACAGAGTAGAGAGTAGAGTATAGGGTGGAGTAGAGTATAGGGTAGAGTATAGAACATAGTATAGAGTAGAGTATAGAACAGAGTAGAGAGTAGAGTATAGAGTAGAGTATGGAGCAGAGTGGAGAGTAGAGTATAGGGTGGAGTAGAGTATAGAGCAGAGTAGAGAGTAGAGTATAGAGCAGAGTATAGAGCAGAGTGGAGAGTAGAGTATAGGGTGGAGTAGAGTATAGGGTAGAGTATAGAACAGAGTAGAGAGTAGAGTATAGAGTAGAGTATAGAGCAGAGTGGAGAGTAGAGTATAGGGTAGAGTATAGAACATAGTAGAGTATAGGGTAGACTATGGAGCAGAGTAGAGAGTAGAGTATAGAGTAGAGTATAGAGCAGAGTAGAGAGTAGAGTATAGGGTAGAGTATAGAACACAGTAGAGAGTAGAGTATAGAGTAGAGTATGGAGCAGAGTGGAGAGTAGAGTATAGGGTAGAGTATAGAACAGAGTAGAGAGTAGAGTATAGAGTAGAGTATGGAGCAGAGTGGAGAGTAGAGTATAGGGTAGAGTATAGAACAGAGTAGAGAGTAGAGTATAGAGTAGAGTATGGAGCAGAGTGGAGAGTAGAGTATAGGGTAGAGTATAGAACAGAGTAGAGAGTAGAGTATAGAGTAGAGTATAGAGCAGAGTAGAGAGTAGAGTATAGAGTAGAGTATGGAGCAGAGTGGAGAGTAGAGTAGTACTGAGTGTGAGTGGAGTGGTGAGTGTGTGTATTGTGATAATGTGTTACCCTGGCTCTAGCGTCCACCATGGCTCCGTTCCTCAGCAGACAGCGCACCACCTCCACCTGTCCTGCCCTGGATGCCATGTGTAGAGCAGTCTCCCCACGCTGCACACAACACACACTTCAATCAGGAGAAGCATACACGTGCACAAATGCGCACGCACGCACGCACGCACGCACGCACGCACGCACGCACGCACGCACGCACGCACACACACACACACACACACACACACACACACACACACACACACACACACACACACACACACACACACACACACACACACACACACACACACAGTCCTGACGTTAACCCCCATCACTCACAATGTTGCTAACGTCAGGCGAGGCTCCGTTCTGTAGCAGCAGCAGGACGATGTTGAGGTGACCCATGAAAGCTGCTACGTGAACGGGAGTCAGGCCAGACTGGAGGGAGGGAGGGAGATAGAGAGAGACAGGGAGACAGAGAGACAGGGAGACAGAGAGACAGAGAGACAGGGAGGGAGGGAGGGAGATAGAGAGAGACAGAGAGACAGAGAGACAGAGAGACAGGGAGACAGAGAGACAGAGAGACAGGGAGACAGGGAGACAGGGAGACAGAGAGACAGAGAGACAGGGAGACAGAGAGACAGAGAGACAGGGAGACAGAGAGACAGAGAGACAGAGAGACAGAGAGGGAGGGGAGGGAGGGAGGGAGGGAGGGAGGGAGGGAGGGAGGGACAGGGACAGGGACAGGGACAGGGACAGGGACAGAGAGAGAGAGAGAGAGAGAGAGAGAGAGAGAGAGAGAGAGAGAGAGAGAGAGAGAGAGAGAGAGAGAGAGAGAGAGAGAGAGAGAGAGAGAGAGAGAGAGGGAGGGAGGGAGGGAGGGAGGGAGGGAGGGAGGGAGGGAGGGAGGGACAGGGACAGGGACAGGGACAGGGACAGGGACAGGGACAGAGAGAGAGAGAGAGAGAGAGAGAGAGAGAGAGAGAGAGAGAGAGAGAGAGAGAGAGAGAGAGAGAGAGAGAGAGAGAGAGAGGGAGGAGAGGGAGGGAGGGAGGGAGGGAGGGAGGGAGGGAGGGAGGGAGGGAGGGACAGGGACAGGGACAGGGACAGGGACAGGGACAGAGAGAGAGAGAGAGAGAGAGAGAGAGAGAGAGAGAGAGAGAGAGAGAGAGAGAGAGAGAGAGAGAGAGAGAGAGAGAGAGAGAGAGAGACAGAGAGGGAGGGAGGGAGGGAGACAGAGAGGGAGGGAGGGAGGGAGGGAGGGGGAGGGGGAGGGAGGGAGGGAGGGAGGGAGGGAGGGAGGGAGGGAGGGAGGGAGGGAGGGAGGGAGGGAGGGAGGGAGGGAGGGAGGGAGGGAGGGAGGGAGGGAGGGAGGGAGGGAGGGAGGGGGGGTTTCATCATTACAAAGTATTATTACTGTTCATGCATGTGAAGCCAGTTCTGGTCAAAAATCAAGTCAACAAGACATTACATCAACAGTGTTGCAGAGTAAAGGCGTGTGTGGATGCATGGTAAATAGTGTAATCTGGTGTAGTTGTACTTGTGTGTGTATATTGCCAAGCTTGTTGTAATGAAACAAGTTGTAAAACACATATCTGAAGTGGCCAGACTGACCACAGTCTCCTACCTCTGTGATGGCCTGGATAGATGCTCCATACTTGACCAGCAGCTCCATTACCTTCACTCGGTTCTTCTTACAGGCAATGTGCAGCGGGGTGAAACCATTCTGACAGACACACACACCAGACACATGATGTATGAAACACACCTACATACACATGTAGGGACATGTTGACATGTTGAGACATACATGAGAGGCCATCTTATTTTCACTCCAACACTTTGTTCTGTCTCTTTGAGACAAAATGGTCAAAATGGCCAGGAACCATATTGGCCTGCAGTAATAGTCCTTGTAATGACAGTCATTGTATTAGTGGGTATAGGAGCGTTTAGTATTACCAGTGCTCTAGCGTTGGGGTTGGCCCTCTTGTCCAGCAGCAGCTTGGTGACTCTGTAGTGACCGCAGTGGGCGGCGACATGCAGAGCAGTCAGGTAGTCCAGTGTGACGTCATCAACAGGCGCCTTGTGCTGCAGCAGGTGCTTGACACATTCAACGTGGTCACCCTGAGACGACATGTGGAGAGGAGACAGACCGTTCTACAGAGAGAGAGAGAAGATTGTCAGAGAGAGAGAGAGAGAGAGAGAGAGTGTGTGTGTGTGTGTGTGTGTGTGTGTGTGTGTGTGTGTGTGCGCGTGTGTGTGTGTGTGTGTGTGTGTGTGTGTGTGTGTGTGTGTGTGTGTGTGTGTGTACCTTGGTCCTGGCCAGCAAAGGTGCTCCTCTCTCCAGCAGTAGCTCCACTGCTGGGTCATGTCCACTCCTGGCTGCACAGTGTAGAGGTGTGAGGCCGTCCTGTAGAGAACACACACACAGATCCATACGTGTCATACATACATTACCAGTGGAGGCTGCCTAGTAACCACTAGGTTACCTGCCGCCCCAGGTAGCCTAGTTGTTAGGTCACAGCACTGATGACATGTCCATCTAAGGGGTGTTGGTTCCATTCCCTGGTGAATACACTGCAGACTGAAGCTCGTTGATCCATAGCGGACTTACATTACTCGCGTCCCCTGAGTATCTTGGTAGATGTCTATCAGCAGTGGACCAAATGCTTAGTTAAATACATGACCATGTGAAACCGTGATGATCCAACAGGCAGAACGAACACAGTATCCCCTGTATCCCTCTAATCAGCTGTGTAATAAAACACGAGGACGGACCTGCTGTTAGGTGAGGGTTTAGTTGTTGTTGTTGTTGTTGTGGAGGTTGTTTACAAGTAAACACACACAGGCTTTGTTATATTATCCAATCGGACAGCCAGTACAGAGGTTTTCCTGATTAAACTGTTATCGCAGAATATTATAGAGGAGTTATGATGGTGATTAGACAGACTGTTGTAGTAGAATATTATAGTGGAGAATGTGATAACTGATACCCACACTGATCCATCTGTTGCAATTACACAGCTGTGCTATAGCCTCGGATTCATTCCAAATGGCACCCTATTCCCTATACAGTTGCACTACTTTTAAGCAGAACCATATGGATCCTGGTCAAAAGTAGTGCACTATATAGGGAATAGGGTGCCATTGGTTCCTGGTCTATAGTTGTGCACCATATAGAGAATAGGGTACTCTATACCAACATGATGATATTATGTTCGTTCTAATCACATAATCCCCCCTTGGGTTGTGCCGTGGCGGAGATCTTGTGGGCTATACTCGGCCTTGTCTTGGCCATGCTTCTACACCTGCATTGCTTGCTGTTTGGGGTTTTAGGCTGGGTTTCTGTATAGCACTTTGAGATATCAGCTGATGTACGAAGGGCTATATAAATAAATTTGATTTGATTTGTCTCAGGATAGTAAGTTGGTGGTTGAAGATATCCCTCTAGTGGTGTGGGGGCTGTGCTTTGGCAAAGTGGGTGGGGTTATATCCTGCCTGTTTGGCCCTGTCCGGGGGTATCGTCGGACTGGGCCACAGTGTCTCCCAACCCCTCCTGTCTAAGCCTCCAGTATTTATGCTTCAGTAGTTTGTGTCGGGGGGCTAGGGTTAGTCTGTTATATCTGGAGTATAGCTCCTGTCTTATCCGGTGTCCTGTGTGAATGTAAGTATGCTCTCTCTAATTCTCTCTCTCTTTTTCTCTCTTCCTCTCTTTCTTTCTCTCTCTCAGAGGACCTGAGCCCTAGGACCATGCCTCAAGACTACCTGGCAATATGACTCCTTGCTGTCCCCAGTCCACCTGGCCGTGCTGCTGCTCCAGTTTCAACTGTTCTGCCAGCGGCTATGGAACCCTGACCTGTTCACCGGACGTGCTACCTGTCCCAGACCTGCTGTTTTCAACTCTCTAGAGACAGCAGGAGCGGTAGAGATACTCTGAATGATCGGCTATGAAAAGCCAACTGACATTTACTCCTGAGGTGCTGACCTGTTGCACCCTCAACAACCACTGGGATTATTATTATTTGACCCTGCTGGTCATCTATGAACATTTGAACATCTTGGCCATGTTCTGTTATCGCCACCCCTCATAGCCTGGTTCCTCTCAAGGTTTCTTCCGAGGTTCCGGCCTTTCTAGGGAGTTTCTCCTAGCCACTGTGCTTCAACACCTGCATTGCCTGCTGTTTGGAGTTTTAGGCTGGGTTTCTGTACAGCACTTTGTGACATCAGCTGATGTAAGAAGGGCTTTATAAATACATCTGATTGATTGATTGAATCCACCTATGATATCATATCAAAGTTATGTATCATTATGTAAGATGATATATGGATGGATAGTATATTAAGGGCCCAAATGGGTGCTGTAATGCACCGACCGGAAGAACACTGCTGTTATCTGACGTTAATTGATAGGGACGTTAGGATCCAATCGCATTATCTTTCTATGCAATATTTACATTAACTCTGGACAAATATATTCTCCAAACACCGGCTTCTCGGGCATTATCACTTTATACAACGGGTTACCGACATATTCAAATATACATTGACATATTTTTATTAAAAAAAACGTTATTTTGATGAATTTATTCATATTATTTAATCCTTCCACAAGATATAGCCCCGATACAAATCTAGGTTTGCTACCCACTCCGGCTGGTCATTTGTTCTATCGGTTCGGTTGCAAGAGTCGTTCAGACTTTTTGTCCTGTATCTACAGACGCGATCCAGTCATTCATTCTAAATGTTCTATTGCCATTCTGGCTGGCAACGTTCTTTTCCCTTGCTCGCTAGCAAGCCAACTACGGCTAACTTAGTCACGTCAAAAATTGCCACCTGAATAACAACAAAGTAGCTGCATTTGCAGTTGTTTAAGCTGTTTTCTAGTGACATTTATTTGGATACATCCATAACAATGAGCTAATGAGGTGTGATTTCACCTGGCATAGATAATGTGCTCACTCATCAGGACACTGTTGTTCAGAGGATCTAGCCAACAACTCAAACACAATCACAACAAACTGAAGCTGGAAAGACTGCAAACTAGCTGCAATTCATTTCATTTTACCTTTTTTCAACTGACATTTCTTTGTATATATCCATAAATTGATGCCAGCTGATTCATGATTTCAACAGGCTGAGAAACGCTGCCTGTCTGTCTAACATGGTCCAAGCACACCAAGACAGTCGTGAAGACGGCACGACAAAACCTATCCCCCCACAGGAGACTGAAAAGATTTGGCATGGGTCCTCAGATCCTCAAAATGTTTTACAGCTGCACCATCGAGAGCATCACTGCCAGGTATGGCAACTACTCGGCCTCCGACCGCAAGGCACTACAGAGGGTAGTGAGTACGGCCCAGTACATCACCAGGACCGGGGTACCTGCCATCCAGGACCTCTATACCAGTGTCAGAGGAAGGCCCTAAAAAGTGTCAAAGACTCCAGCCACCCAAGTCATTGACTGTTCTCTCTGCTACCGCACGGCAAGCGATACCAGTGCAACCAAAGTCTAGGTCCAAGAGGCTTCTAAAACAGCTTCTTCCCGCAAGCCATAAGATTCATGAACATTATTATTATTATTATATTATCTAATCAAATGGCTACCCAGACTATTTGCATTGCCCCCCACCCCCTTCTACGCTGCTGCAACTCTCTGTTATTATCTATGCATAGTCACTTTAATAACTTTAATACATATTACCTCAATTACCTCTACACCGGTGCCCCAGCACATTGACTCTGTACCGGTACCCCTGTATATAGCACAGCTATTGTTATTTACTGCTGCTCTTTAATTATTTGTTATTCTTACCTCTTACTTTTTTTTATAGGTATTTTCTTTAAAAATTGTTGGTTAAGGGCTTGTAAGTAATACTTTCAAGGTAAAGTCTACACCTGTTGTATTCGGTACATTTAAACCTGTACGCTCTCGTTGTCTAGCCCTCGCTTCATACTCGTCGCCAAACCCACTGGCTACATGTCATCTACAAGACCCTGCTAGGTAAAGTCCCCCCTTATCTCAGCTCGCTGGCCACCATAGCAGCACCCACCTGTAGCACGCGCTCCAGCAGGTATATCTCTCTGGTCACCCCCAAAACCAATTCTTCCTTTGGCCGCCTCTCCTTCCAGTTCTCTGCTGCCAATGACTGGAACGAACTACAAAAATCTCTGAAACTGGAAACACTTACTGTGTCTCCCTAACTAGCTTTAAGCACCAGCTGTCAGAGCAGCTCACAGATTACTGCACCTGTACATAGCCCATCTATAATTTAGCCCAAACAACTACCTCTCCCCCTACTGTATTTATTTATTTATTTATTTTTGCTCCTTTCCACCCCATTATTTCTATCTCTACTTTGCACATTCTTCCACTGCAAAACTACCATTCCAGTGTTTTACTTGCTATATTGTATTTACTCTGCCACCATGGCCTTTTTTTTGCATTTACCTCCCTTATCTCACCTCATTTGCTCACATTGTATATAGACCTATTTTTCTACTGTATTATTGACTGTATGTTTGTTTTATTCCATGTGTAACTCTGTGTTGTTGTATGTGTTGAACTGCTTTGCTTAATCTTGGCCAGGTCGCAATTGTAAATGAGAACTTGTTCTTGTAAAGGTGAAATAAAGAAATAAATGAAATAAAATGTGATTTGATTTGTCTGGCTAGTCCCGACTCCCAACACGTTCATTACTATGGGACAGCTGGAGATCGAATTCGAATATTGAAACAATGTTGGAAATGTCAGAGAGACAAACAGCAAGGTTTATACAAATCACCACTGTTGAAAACTAAATGTTATTCTAAAAGAAATGTGAGATAATGTCTAGATGCTTTTTTATAAATTGCCTGGCTGGGTTGATGAGAGAGTGGATTGCGGAGTGTTAGGAATTTTATGAATAATGACTAAACAATATCTACATTTTAAATAGAACTATAAATAATTCAACTCTACTCTGTTTTATTATAGCTGATTAATACATACCATTCCAGCTAGGTTGGGGAGGAAATGGATTGTGGGTTTTAAGTAAGCAGAAAGGATCGTTAACCTATGGTTGAACCGACTCAACTTAGCTCTGGGATGTTTAGATAAGGCAGAGAGTGTTTTCCTGGGTTTTCCATTATCTGGAACTGTCTTCTAAATAGTGATGGATGAAGGTGAAGATTCCAGAAGTGAATCTTGATAAGTGTGTCTGGAGTGAGCGAGCAAGGTTTATGAAATTCCTACGACAGGAGTCAGATGGAACAGAGTAAATAGGCATTTAAACGTCATAGATTTAGCCAGTGGTAACTTGCGGAATAGACACCAACTGAAATGCAGTTTTAACCAATCAGCATTCAGGACTAGACCCACCCGTTGTATAATAGGATTCAATACCTTGGTAATAGGCACAAATATCAATCGCATCATTTTAAAAAGGACGTTTTCTGACACGACATATGGATTGATTGATGGAGGTATAGTGATGGAGTGATTTGAGAGAGGAGGGAGAGTGGTTTTTGCCCTAAATTAATTCAGTAAGCTGACTGAGCGGCATAACGGCCAAGGACACAGGAATAACAGCGGGTCAAAATGGAGGGCGTTAGGCTCAACAAGTTATTCTCTAGTGGGCTAGCTGTAAATACACTGATCTGCAGCTCTCACTCACACACACATCCAGCAGCTATGCAGTACACCAACATACTCACTGACCCTCTCTCATACTGATCAATACATCCCACTTACAGTCCACACTCAGTGACCCTCTCTCATACTGATCAATACATGCCACATACAGTCCACACTCACTGACCCTCTCTCATACTGATCAATACATCCCACTTACAGTCCACACTCACTGACCCTCTCTCATACTGATCAATACATGCCACATACAGTCCACACTCACTGACCCTCTCTCATACTGATCAATACATCCCACTTACAGTCCACACTCACTGACCCTCTCTCATACTGATCAATACATCCCACTTACAGTCCACAGTCACTGACCCTCTCTCATACTGATCAATACATCCCACTTACAGTCCACACTCACTGACCCTCTCTCATACTGATCAATACATGCCACATACAGTCCACACTCACTGACCCTCTCTCATACTGATCAATACATCCCACTTACAGTCCACACTCACTGACCCTCTCTCATACTGATCAATACATCCCACACACAGTCCACAGTCACTGACCCTCTCTCATACTGATCAATACATCCCACTTACAGTCCACACCCACTGACCCTCTCTCATACTGATCAATACATCCCACTTACAGTCCACAGTCACTGACCCTCTCTCATACTGATCAATACATCCCACTTACAGTCCACACTCACTGACCCTCTCTCATACTGATCAATACATCCCACATACAGTCCACACTCACTGACCCTCTCTCATACTGATCAATACATCCCACTTACAGTCCACACTCACTGACCCTCTCTCATACTGATCAATACATCCCACATACAGTCCAAAGTCACTGACCCTCTCTCATACTGATCAATACATGCCACATACAGTCCACACTCACTGACCCTCTCTCATACTGATCAATACATCCCACACACAGTCCACACTCACTGACCCTCTCTCATACTGATCAATACATCCCACACACAGTCCACACTCACTGACCCTCTCTCATACTGATCAATACATGCCACATACAGACCACACTCACTGACCCTCTCTCATACTGATCAATACATCCCACACACAGTCCACACTCACTGACCCTCTCTCATACTGATCAATACATGCCACATACAGTCCACACTCACTGACCCGCTCTCATACTGATCAATACATCCCACTTACAGTCCACACTCACTGACCCTCTCTCATACTGATCAATACATCCCACACACAGTCCACACTCACTGACTCTCTCTCATACTGATCAATACATCCCACACACAGTCCACACTCACTGACCCTCTCTCATACTGATCAATACATCCCACACACAGTCCACACTCACTGACCCTCTCTCATACTGATCAATACATCCCACACACAGTCCACACTCACTGACCCTCTCTCATACTGATCAATACATCCCACACACAGTCCACACTCACTGACCCTCTCTCATACTGATCAATACATCCCACACACAGTCCACAGTCACTGACCCTCTCTCATACTGATCAATACATCCCACACACAGTCCACAGTCACTGACCCTCTCTCATACTGATCAATACATCCCACACACAGTCCACACTCACTGACCCTCTCTCATACTGATCAATACATCCCACACACAGTCCACACTCACTGACCCTCTCTCATACTGATCAATACATCCTACACCCACATACAGTATTGACAGTGGGCACACTTATACAGTACACACACACACAGGTGTGTGTGTGTGTGTGTGGACTTACCCTCGTCTTAGCGTAGTGATCCCAACGGTGTGTGTGTGCACGTGCGTGTGCGTGTGTGTGTGTGCACGTGCGTGTGTGTGTGTGTGTGTGTGTGTGTGTGTGTGTGCACGTGCGTGTGTGTGTGTGTGTGTGTGCATGTGTGGACTTACCCTAGTCTTAGCGTCGATCTGAGACCCCCTGTCCAGTAGGAGGCGCACCATGTTAGTGTTACCACGCTTGGAGGCCACGTGGAGGGGAGTGATCCCATTCTGAAACACATAGAACACAATGGAAGACACATTCAAATCGAAATAAACAAATTAACTAATGGTAACGGTGACTGACCCCATTCAGTACAAATTTGCGCAACCGCGGCATTCAAACGAGGCTGCAAGGAAAACTAATGGGACTGTAGTGACTGGTTTGGCATCAACATCCGGGGTGTGAACTACGTTTCTATTCAAGCGTTGATTGACATGGTAATGGCCCGATAGTATTGGAGAAAAGTTTTTAAAAACGGACCCCTATGGCGCTGTACATTAAATTGTGACGTGTCATGACGTAACGTAGAGCCTTCATTATGCGACTCATTCTGTGTCATACAGCCTCTTTCCACCAGGTGTGGCGCTTCTCTTGCAGATTAAAAACAAGAAAAGGGCAGGGTCAGGGTTAAAGGGGATACCTGGTCAGTTGTACAACTGAATGCATTTATTTTTTTGCGTCATCACTGCAAAATATCATGACGCTCAAAAGCCGCGACAGCCGCTGTTTACTTTTGAAGATCACTTTAGAGCCTAAAAACCCCATTCAAGTTCCACACAAACCTTCAAACAGGTATGTAATGACACATTATATAAACTCTTTATAGTGTTTTATTTACATTTTAGAGGTGATAAGTTGGACAGATCGGGTGAAAAAAAGCTGTTTCCCAACTAGACATATCTCCCCCTTTCACTATCACGCAGTAGGTTTCGCTTCCCCACCTGACATTTTTAAAAAGACCCGAAGGAGCTCATTGCTTTCTTCAATCATGCAGAGACGGTCAGCATGAAGGTCTCATCATTGATTTTGCTGGAAAGGGAGAAATTGTGCTTTACAATGTTATTCATATTACAGTTGACCTGGAAGTATTACGTTTTTTGGCCGCTAAAATAAGGTCAATTGTACGGAACAGCGCTATGTAAAAAAGTGCGTTAGTTACCGTTATATAATCACAATACTACTGTATACAATTGATGTTGTTACAAGGCCAGAACACAGTTTCTATTATGTTTAATGTTATCTAATATGCCTCAATGTATTTCCCTGCTGGGACAATAAAGATTTAATTGAATTGCTGACAATGGCTTCCTGTTCATTCATCCTCTTAGGATGTGTTCTGTTGTCTTGGTGTCCGGCCACTCCTCTGCTGTCTGTGAAATCCTGACAATGTAAAAGCTGATCGCCTGGCCCAAAGCACTGCGGGACACACAGCTTGTGAGGATGACTGTGACTAAAAACACCTGAGAAAGTGTGACACAGCAGAAATGACAGGGGTTTTGAGTGTTACGTTTCTGATGTGTTTTAAAGTCTCCTGTTGTTTATGGCTCTTGGACTCTGTGCAGGGTTGGCACAGTGTGTGGGCAGCCCTTCCTATTACCTACAAACTGTGCACTAATCCCAGTAAAGGTCTATATTAATGGTGCCCAGGACCTTGTTGCATAATGGAGGCACAGCTGACTCCAGATCAGAAGGTAGAGGTAATGCTGCCTAAGACTTTGTGGCACAATGGTAGCACAGCTGACTCCAGATCAGAAGGTAGAGGTAATGGTACACTACTCACCCTGGCTGTGAAGTCCACAGCCGCCCCACGGTTCAGCAGTAATGTGGACACGTTCACGTTTCCATAGTGGGCAGCGATATGCAGTGGCGTGAATCCACTCTGTAACACAGGGGGGCGGACACAGAGAGCGGGAGGGAGAGAGAGAGATAGAGTGGGTTAGATAGTAGCCTCATTCATGACCCCAAAATCTGACCCTTCACCCTTGACCTCCACCATCCCAGCATGCAGCAGTCGCATCACGTCAACAAAAAGAAAGAAACTAAAGGAAATGAACAGTCAAAATATTTTTTTTAATTGAAGAGGGAGGAAACCAAAGAGAGGAAGGGAAGGAAATAAATCTTAAAATTCAGTTTCAGAAAATCATGATTCGATTACGAACGTACACACAAATTCTGTAGTGTACGCATACACACAAACACAAACTCAGAAAGATCTCCACCATGCAACTGGTGATCCTACAGTCTGAACAAAATAGAAACAATAGTGTCTACATTTAAATAAATATTAAATAATTAATAAATGAAGTAAATAAAAACCAAATACACAAAAAAACTGAAACAGTATTAGTTAAGCACACATTTACAGGACAGAGAAGAAAAAAACCCATGACTGTATATTTTATCAACACCAAAGTGCACTATGTCATTGTACTGCATATTGTCATGTTAGGAATTCTAAGAAACCAGAGAGAAATCAAAGCAGGTGGGAGTATTGTGAAACTCTTGGCTTACCTTTCCATTCTGAAAGTCATGGTCCGATTTAATGTGAAAACATTATTTACAAAAGTGTGAAGAATTGTAGACTACGCGATGATTCAAAACTACACATTTAAGGCTGATAGCTGATAATGGTGCAAATTAAGAGACACGATGCATTTGGTCCTGCAAACTATCTGCAAAGCACCTGGATACTTTTGGATTGATGTAATATCATGACATTGCATTGGTGAGTATAGTATACTGTATAAAAACATGTTTGAATGCAATAATAATGTACATATATTAGCATTGATATATTTCTTTATCTAATCTCAAGCTCCTTGTAATTATAAAAATGTGACAATACTGACCTCATTATAACAATTAAAAATGTTGTGTTTTGTCAAATAACATCCATTTAGTTGATAGTGCGTGGAAAATATAAATAGATGGCATGCAACACAACATATAGGTGTTCTATATGTTAACAAACACCCTGTCAAAAAGCATTATTCATCATTATCAAAAATGTTTTGTATTAGAGGTGAAATGCATCGGAGGTTTTCAGTAATCAAGTTTGCTGAGCTTGTCATAGCACCAATAAAACTACTGAAACTCAACCAATCAAAATAGAAAGGAAGTCAAAAGTACGCACAAAGTAAAAACGAACAGATAACCATTTTGTAACTGAAAGACAAACTACTGAGGTGTGAAAAAATAAATGTTGCCATGCGTACTTAAGGCCTGGGGGGGGGGGGTGTGGTATATTGGCCAAATACCACAAACCCGAGGTCGCTTATTGCTATTATAAACTGGATACCAATGTGATTCTAGCAGTAAAAATAAAAAGTTTTGTCATACCCATGGTATACGGTCTGATATACCATGGCAGTCAGCCAATCAGCAATCAGAGCTTGAACCACCCAGTTTATAATTAGCATAA
Source organism: Oncorhynchus keta (assembly GCF_023373465.1). NCBI lineage: Eukaryota > Metazoa > Chordata > Actinopteri > Salmoniformes > Salmonidae > Oncorhynchus > Oncorhynchus keta. The sequence continues at coordinate 12,533,888 of NC_068433.1, forward strand.
CAGAACAAAATCAAAAGACCCGCGGCTATTTGCCACCGTGCAATGCTATAGACGTGAGGGAAATAAAGACAAAACAGAACAGTGATGTGTTATATGGTCAAGGTTGGAGTGGTAGACATAGTGGTTATACCTCCGTAGTTCTATTGACCATCATCTGAAGCAGTAGAGACGAGGAAGGGAAAGACTTGAGACATTTCACAAACAGTTGTACAGACGCTCAGAGCTCAGGGTAGTTACACAGTACAAAGAATACTGGCAACGTTAGGTAAAGCTAGATTGGTATGATTCTCTAAAAAAAAACTGCTTTATCGCTAAACTGTGTATGCTTTATAGTATCTTTCCATCCAAAAACATTCAGATGTTTTACAATGATGGAAGCAAGCCCATGGAGCTATACTGTACACAATACTATTATCTATGAGCAGGCCTTACTGTCGCTATGCAACAGGCCACAGTGATGCATGGCAGCCATTTTGTGCCACAAGGCCAAACTCACTAGAGAGTTGCAAATTTATAGTGTTTTTACAATTCAAAGTCAGACTTTAAGACGGGTGGTTATTTCCAAACTAATTCAGGTAAAGTCAGACGACTTTCATGGTTGCATTTATAATTTTTTCACGAAATGGTCTTTCGATGAATTAGATCAGCTAGATCAGACCAATTAGTGGAAAAAATATCTGAATTTGGCTACCTGTGTAAATGCAGCCATAGTGTGTGATAGTGGGCGTGTGTGATAGTGGGTGTGTGATCGTGGGCGTGTGTGAGAGAGTGTGTGTGAGAGAGTGTGTGAGTTTATGTGAGTGTGCTGCACTCTTCATCCACCCTCCTCTGGGTCTCCCCTGTGGCTCATGGTGAAGAGTATTTCATGAAGACAGCTGAGCTGCAAACAGCATGTCATGGCTGTATATATTATGTAATAAGATTTAATAACATTATAGCATTAGGTCTGACACAAGGACAGTGTTACGTTCATTGACAACATCAATTATAACTGGTGTGCCATGTGTTTACAGCGCGGGCTGTTGACGACCTGGTGAACCACAACACTGCTAGTTTTCACTCATTCTCTAGTTTTCACTCCTGTTATCGTCCTACACCGAGGACCACATTGGAAATACGATTTTATGTTTTATCCTCTGGGGTTCTTTGTACTTTCAATTGTTTTTTAAACTGTGCCAGCTGTTTTACACAAAAGTCATACAATCAATCAAAAGGACTGATTCAGACCTGGGTAATGCAGGTGAGTGGATGTTGGCCAATCAATCAAAAGGACTGATTCAGACCTGGGTAATGCAGGTGAGTGGATGTTGGCCAATCAATCAAAAGGACTGATTCAGACCTGGGTAATGCAGGTGAGTGGATGTTGGCCAATCAATCAAAAGGACTGATTCAGACCTGGGTAATGCAGGTGAGTGGATGTTGGCCAATCAATCAAAAGGACTGATTCAGACCTGGGTAATGCAGGTGAGTGGATGTTGGCCAATCAATCAAAAGGACTGATTCAGACCTGGGTAATGCAGGTGAGTGGATGTTGGCCAATCAATCAAAAGGACTGATTCAGACCTGTTGGCCAATCAATAATGACCAGGTGAGTGGATGTTGGCCAATCAATCAAAAGGACTGATTCAGACCTGGGTAATGCAGGTGAGTGGATGTTGGCCAATCAATCAAAAGGACTGATTCAGACCTGGGTAATGCAGGTGAGTGGATGTTGGCCAATCAATCAAAAGGACTGATTCAGACCTGGGTAATGCAGGTGAGTGGATGTTGGCCAATCAATCAAAAGGACTGATTCAGACCTGGGTAATGCAGGTGAGTGGATGTTGGCCAATCAATCAAAAGGACTGATTCAGACCTGGGTAATGCAGGTGAGTGGATGTTGGCCAATCAATCAATCAGACCAATCAAAAGGACTGATTCAGATTCAGACCTGGGTAATGCAGGTGAGTGGATGTTGGCCAATCAATCAAAAGGACTGATTCAGACCTGGGTAATGCAGGTGAGTGGATGTTGGCCAATCAATCAAAAGGACTGATTCAGACCTGGGTAATGCAGGTGAGTGGATGTTGGCCAATCAATCAAAAGGACTGATTCAGACCTGGGTTAATGCAGGTGAGTGGATGTTGGCCAATCAATCAAAAGGACTGATTCAGACCTGGGTAATGCAGGTGAGTGGATGTTGGCCAATCAATCAAAAGGACTGATTCAGACCTGGGTAATGCAGGTGAGTGGATGTTGGCCAAGCAATGACATTTAACTGGTCAACCAGCTACAGAAATCAGCAGGGAAGACATTTTGGATATGACTTCAGTTTAGGCTACTGTCTTTCAAAACAAGGGAAACTGCACTTAACTCTAGCCACAGCCCATCCCTACACAACCCACCTCGTTTCCACAGGAATCCCCCAAGGGTGCATGCATACGGCCCTTAAATTGTGATATTCAACAATACGGACAACAGCACACTCCATACAGTGCTAGACGTAAACACGGCGGTAGCGAGTGATGGGGGAGGAGGGTGGGAGTGGGTCAGACAGACAGATAAGGCAGGAAGAGAAAGAGGCCCGGTTAGTGGCAGGACCAAGGAACACGTGGCAGGCACACAGACACTGAAGGAGAAAGAGAGAGAGAGAGACAGAGAGACAGAGAGAGATGCACAGATAGAGAGAGAGAGAGAAAGAAAGACAGACAGACAGACAGACAGACAGACAGACAGACAGACAGACAGACAGACAGACAGACAGACAGACAGACAGACAGACAGACAGACAGACGCAACCAACTACTGGTAAACACCCCAGACAGTCGGACAGGAACTAAGGTCAACTCTGACACATTCTCCTGACACCATTTGCTATTAAAAAGTGTTGTTATTTATACCATACACCACAAAGTGCTGACAAGCTAAACTTTAACACACTGTATTATACTTCCTTACGGGCTTGCACCATTAACAACACATGGTCCTAGCACCACAGACATATGCTAACCCAATGACACAGATGCCCGTTTTAACCAGTAAGCCCTTCCCTCCGGCCGCACCTTGGACTGGACGTCGGCGTTGTGGTCGTTCTGGAGGAGCAGCGCTGCAGACTTGGTGTCGTCCTTGCGGGCGGCGATGTGCAGGGCGGGCAGCCGCACCTTGCCCTTGGTGTCGTTCTCCAGCAGGACGGACACCACCTGGTTGTGGCCCTGCTGGAGGGCGATGGCCAGGGGGGTGAATCCATCCTGGAGGAGGGAGGAGATGGGGAGGGAGGAGTTTAGCATAGCCACAGACAAACAATGGTGATGGATAGAGTTGATATGTAATTATTCAAAACAGAACAAATTGTTCAAAATGGTAGTTGTTGGTAACATATTTATGTCAAGATGTGACTTAAACCGTATGACTGCCATAAAGACACACTCTGTCCTCACCTCCGTGGCGGTGCTCTGGTTACCTCCGTTCTCCAGAAGGTAACGTACCACATCTATATGGTTCTCCTGAGAAGCCATGTACAGAGGAGTGAAGCCATTCTGGAGACACAACAGTGCAACATTAGACCTTAGAGCCTAATGAAGACAACAACAGCTGTACAGGTAACATCATTTTGGGAAGACACCATATTGTGTAGCATCAATCAATACAACATCAATTTGACTGGCTGTACAGCGCACAGTAAGAGGGTATATGCTTAGCCCATATGTCCACAGGTATGTCCATAGGCAGGTATGTCCACAGCATTTTATGGCCACCGCAATCCTGATCAGTTGGTAGGGATTAGAGACAAAAGCAAGATAGCTGCCGCCTTGCTACTGTATCTCTTACCTGAGACTGAGAGTTAATTTCTGCTCCCTGCTTCACCAGCATCTTCACTACGTCTGCCTGTCCGGCCAGAGAGGCAATGTGGAGGGCTGTGTTCCCTTTCTGGTGGATAGAACACACAGACAGTACTTCTAGCAGTATCAGAGAACAAGGAAAACGTGGAGCATTGGGGGGGTTGAGTTGCTAAAGGAGTGTGTTAAAACACATAACAAAAGGTTCACATTTCACCTTAGACAGAAGGAGAATATCACATCATGAATATATGACAGGAACTGCTTGGCACTGTATAGGCCTAAAAACACAAATGAATACAGGAACTGCTTGGCACTGTTTAGGCCTAAAAACACAAATGAATACAGGAACTGCTTGGCACTGTATAGGCCTAAAAACACAAATGAATACAGGAACTGCTTGACACTGTATAGGCCTAAAAACACAAATGAATACAGGAACTGCTTGGCACTGTATAGGCCTAAAAACACAAATGAATACAGGAACATGTATTACTATTACAGTTTGGTATTTCATCTTTACTTAACCTTCAACCTTTCTTATTTAACCTTCAACCTTTCTTATTTAAACTTCAACCTTTCTTATTTAACCTTCAACCTTTTTTATTTAACCTTCAACCTTTCTTATTTAAACTTCAACCTTTCTTATTTAACCTTCAACCTTTCTTATTTAAACTTCAACCTTTCTTATTTAACTTTCAACCTTTCTTATTTAAACTTCAAACTTTCTTATTTAAACTTCAACCTTTCTTACTTAACCTTCAACCTTTCAACCTTTAACTAGGCAAGTCAGTTAATTAAGAACAAATTCTTATTTACAGTGACGCCCTACCCCCCCGGCCAAACCTGGACTACGCTGGGCCAATTGTGCGACGCCCTATGGGACTTCCAATCACGGCCGGGTGTGATACAGCCTGAATTCGAACCAGAGACTGTAGTGACGCCTCTTGCACTGAGATGCAGTGCCTTTTGCATTGCCCATGTTTGAATTTCAAGCATACCACACCCACAGTGCAAATTACAGGGGGCCCAGGGGGGGTCTCAGAACCCCTGAATGAGACATGAGTCCCCTGAAATGCAACAGAGTCTAACTTTGGTGTGGTCTCTAAATAATCCTAATTTAGCTATTCTCCTATTTGTTTAAAATGCTATTTGTACTGCTACAGTGGTACATAATCAAATAAATCAAATAAAAACTTATTCCAGATTAAAGTCATGGTTTAAAATATTTTTGTTCCATGTGGCCTAACATCCTGGGACAGTCACATATCTCAGCCATTTTCAGATGTCCCAACTTTTCTTTCTACAAAAAAGGTCCTTTTGTCAACAAGATGCATTCATTAATTCCGACCCCAAGAGTGTAGACCCAGTAAGTATGTTGACATGCACACTAGTAATTCGATATTAAACTGATTATGGCAGTAGACATATTACGCAATAATCATGTAAACACCTCACTCTGCTAATCTTAACCGGTGTAATGTCAAAATAGAAGTAAGCATATGCTGATTAAAACACCTGGTTTTCTGAGCAAATCTTTCAAAATATTAGAACACGCAAACATCGCAGACAAAAGTGCCCTCTTTGGCCTCATGGGGTGGAATGTTATTCAAACGTTTCTTAATGTCCCCATTAATAAAGTTTTTTGTTTGTTGTTTTTTTACAACAAAAATCCGGTGTTTCTATGTCAAACAGTTTTTGTTATATTTCAGTCTTCTGTGGTGTTTATAAAGTGTAATATTGGGATGCAAACTCAACATGTAATAGATTTCAACTCTATGTCTAACATGGTACAGGTGTCTTCTTTTTGTTGAGGCCATAACCATGTGTGAGGTTTATACTTTGTTTAAGACTAACAAGAATCACTCTGTGTGACCCTGATTTAGCCCACTGCAGTAAATGGTTAATCGGCATTACTATATCTGAAACTCAGCTGTATGGAAAATCGGTCTTAACATAGAATGTTTAATAATTGAATATATTGAGTGATATTAGTGCAGACGGTAGGTCAATAAATAAAGTGTATGTTTACGAGCTGCAGAGAGATGCCAGTATGCGGCTAGCTCAGACGGCTAGGTTGGCAATGACAGCTCTGGTGAACTTGTCGCTTGTAGCATAGCCTCCCAGGTCTCCTGTGCCCACCCATATCTGCGCATGTGCTTCCCAAAAATAACATGTTCGCTGTGATAGAATGTTTATTTTGATTGGTGATCTTCTGCAGAGTGCCATCAGGTAGCCTGATTTCAGATGTCTCCATGGAAACAGGATTATTAGGGAAATCTTTCTTCTTGCAAAGCATGTAAATACTTATATCAAACTATTATATTATTGTGACTATCCACAAATAATACCACATTTTTGTGTGTATATTTTTGTGTGTATATAACCACATTTGGAGATAATCACCAGATTTCATCACACTCAGAGATAATCACCAGATGTCATCACACTCAGAGATAATCACCAGATGTCATCACACTCAGAGATAATCACCAGATGTCATCACACTCAGAGATAATCACCAGATGTCATCACACTCAGAGATAATCACCAGAATCACACCAGAGATAATGATTTCATCACACTCAGAGATAATCACCAGATGTCAGAGATAATCACCAGATGTCATCACACTCAGAGATAATCACCAGATGTCATCACACTCAGAGATAATCACCAGATGTCATCACACTCAGAGATAATCACCAGATGTCATCACACTCAGAGATAATCACCAGATGTCATCACACTCAGAGATAATCACCAGATGTCATCACACTCAGAGATAATCACCAGATGTCATCACACTCAGAGATAATCACCAGATTTCATCACACTCAGAGATAATCACCAGATGTCATCACACTCAGAGATAATCACCAGATGTCATCACACTCAGAGATAATCACCAGATGTCATCACACAGATATTTTGGAGTGGACGAACATTCGCAGGTAGCCTACTTATAATTTGTTGACAATAAGATGAAAACATCACGACTGGTTGTGTTCATGCCAAATTAATACATTTTGCTTACTATATATTAGTCCCATAAAAATAATCATGCACAAGGAGGTCCCACAAAAAAATAGAGACAGCATATATCACAGTATATTTGGCACTCTGATCAAACCTCATATAACTAACTATACCCTACTCCCTCATTAGTGTTATGACATTTTCGTTACGACACAAATGACTGTCATACCGCCATCACATTACTCTACAGCAACTCCCATTCATCATTTTACCACCCGTCCTCATTCATTCAATCTATCACTGACAACCCAGACAGCCAGGCATATCCACAGACACCCATGGCTCAGTGATGGAGTTGAGGGGGCCTCCCCAATGATGCTGTGACATAGCCAGCCAGGGATAATGCCTTCCTAATGATGCTGTGACATAGCCAGCCAGGGATAATGCCTTCCTAATGATGCTGTGACACAGACAGCCAGGGATAATGCCTTCCTAATGATGCTGTGAAACAGGCAGCCAGGGATAATGCCTTCCTAATGATGCCGTGACACAGACAGCCAGGGATAATGCCTTCCTAATGATGCCGTGACACAGACAGCCAGGGATAATGCCTTCCTAATGATGCTGTGACACAGACAGCCAGGGATAATGCATTCCTAATGATGCTGTGACACAGCCAGCCAGGGATAATGCCTTCCCAATGATGCTGTGACACAGACAGCCAGGGATAATGCCTTCCTAATGATGCTGTGACACAGACAGCCAGGGATAATGCCTTCATAATGATGCCGTGACACAGACAGCCAGGGATAATGCCTTCCTAATGATGCTGTGACACAGACACAGAGAGTTTTCACTCATACCAGCAACAGCCTGGGATTAATCCCTAAATGCTTTTAACTAGGACACATTAACAAGTCACGTCAAGAAACTTGTTTCAGTGACAATCTACCTCAAGTTTGGGGTAGGCCTATTGGGATGTCAAAATACACACTTAAAATTAGTCATGTACAGGAGAAACAATTTAACACGACCCAGTGAATGATGTTCAACACAAGACGAGTCAGTCCTGGATATTGAGTAGTATTAAACAATTATTTGGAGAGGCACCTCAAATGGCACCATGTCAGCCATTCAAACATTAACCGCGGGGCAAAAACACCAACTGTATATTCCACCCCAAAGCCAATTCTTGTTTTGGCCGCCTTTCCTTCCAGTTCTCTGCTGCCAATGACTGGAACGAACTGCAAAAATCACTGAAGCTGGAGACTCATATCTCCCTCACTATCTTTAAACACCAGCTGTCAGAGCAGCTCACAGATCACAGCACCTGTACATAGCCCATCTGTAAACAGCCCATCTATCTACCTCATCCCCATTCTGTATTAACGTATTTATCTTGCTCCATTGCACCCCAGTATCTATACTTGCACTTTAATCTTCTGCACATCTACCATTCCAGTGTTTAATTGCTATATTGTAATTACTTCACCACCATGGCCTATTTATTGCCTTACCTCCCTTGTCCTACCTCATTTGCACACACTGTATATAGACTTTTTCTACTGTATTATAGACTGTATGTTTGTTTATTCCATGTGTAACCCTGTTTTGTTGTACGTGTCTAACTGCTTTGCTTTATGTTGGCCAGGTCGCAGTTGTCTACCTGGTTAAATAAAGGTGAAATAATAATATATATATATTTATTAAAGTGTTGAATCTACATTTAACATCTAACAAGTCACACATGTAGCTTAGAAGGAATATGGCTTCTCCATTTCCACAGCTTGGCATTACTACCTCCATTTACATTGAAACTAGCTGTATCCCCTTTCCTGCCTGCTACACCCCAGTACTCTGAAGTACTCTCTAGAGTGCACAGTCATGTGACAGCATTAGGTTACAGTGCTTTGAGTGTTGGGGGCAGTGGGATATGGCTGACTGCCCTGGGTATCGTAGTATAGTCACACTGTGAAAAGGTTATGAGTCAGGTTAATGAAGGACTACAGCCGATCCAGGATTTTGACCTGGTTAACCCCGTGTGTGACACTTTATACACGTTTCGGGTCCCTAATTTGCAGAACCGATACCTTGAAAGAGCAGACTTTTCTGAGAAATGCATCCCATTTTTGGGGGGTTGTTTGAAAGATTTGATCCCAGTTGGAAAGTACAACATCAAGTCAAAACAAAACAATGCACAGTTATCCGATTTCACCGCTGAAGAAAAACAAAACCTGATGTCATCTTTGGAGTGCTTTCACTTGATTATGATCTTAAGTCCAAAGCAGCTGAGAGAAATATAATTTTAAAACCTGGCCAGAATTCAAGCTCCTAACAAGTCTTTCACAAATCTGCCTCTACTCAGCTGTGGATGAATCAATAGACTACCTACCTGTGCTATGCTCATACTGTGCTAGCCTCACATACTGTACGGTAGAACGGTAAAGGAACCCACCTTGGTGGACGAGTCCACAGCAGAGCCTCTCTCCAGCAGCTCCTGGACCAGCTCCACATGGCCCTCCTTAGCTGCCAGGTGCAAAGCGTTGAGCCCATTCTGAGGAAGAAGAGAAGAAGGGACACAAACACAGAAGATAGGTCAACTTCAAAACAAAATGGACGATTGACACAAAAATAAAAAAAGGAACGAGAGAAGTGACTGGGTGTACCTCAAGATCCATAACCTAAAGGTGCCCCTCTCCCTCTCTCGCTCGCTCTCCCTCCCCCCCGCTCCCCCTCTCCCTCTCTCGCTCTCCCTCCCTACCGCTCCCTCCCTCTCCCTCTCCCTCTCCCTCTCTCGCTCTCCCTCCCTCCCTCCCGCTCCCTCCCTCCCTCCCTCCCTCTCCCTCTCTCGCTCCCTCCCTCCCTCCCTCTCTTGCTCTCCCTCCCTCCCGCTCCCTCCCTCCCTCCCTCCCGCTCCCTCCCTCCCTCTCCCTCTCCCGCTCTCGCTCTCGCTCTCCCTCCCGCTCCCTCCCCTCCCTCCCTCCCGCTCCCTCCCTCTCCCTCTCTCGCTCTCCCTCCCTCCCTCCCGCTCCCTCCCTCCCTCCCTCCCTCTCCCTCCCTCCCTCCCTCCCTCCCGCTCCCTCCCGCTCCCTCTCCCTCCCTCCATCTCCCCCTCCCGCTCCCTCCCTCTCCCTCTCTCTCTCTCTCTCCCTCCTTCTCTTGGCTGTGAAACCGTGTTGTCTACTTTCTCTCTTGACGGTGTGACATAGAAATATTAAAGCCACTACTGGAGGTTAGAATTTGCACCGTGTCACAATGGTGGTGGACTAGGGCCAGACCAGGATTTACTATGTAGGCCTGGTGTTTTTAATAAAGCCTATCAGTGCGTGCGTGCGTGTGCGCACGCGTGCGCGTGTGTGTGTGTGTGTGTGTGTGCGCATGCGTGTGTGTGTGGCAGTCTGGTGTTTGCATGGTGTGTGATTTTGTTCATTGAATGCAAAAGTCCCCAGAACAGCAGAGTCAGGCATTGCTGAGACTTATGCATGGATAGTCTACCTATTAAGCATGGACGGTAGCTGTATATACTGTATACCAGGATATTTGTAAATCTTTCAATACCGTCAAAACAATTTTTTTTTTTTTTTTTTATACATTTGAATATTTGTAAATAACTGTAGTCAACTTGTGTAATACGTTAGGAGATAAAAAGATTGCTTTCTTCATTTCAACTGTCACATCATTTTTCACTATGAAGCTTGCCAATAGTCCCCAGTCACGTGCTCTTTGTTTACGAGCACACAATGACGAGAGATGCTGTTGTGCAGCACGGGTGATGTACTTACAGTATAGAATTCACAACCAAATGTTTGCCAGCTAAATATCTTCTAACTATTAAGTTAACTGTCTAGAATATGCTAAATGCTCTGCAGTTAAGCACTTAATTAGCTAATTTAGTAGCTGGTTAGCTATCTAGCTAAGTGATTAGCTTCTTCCAAAATCAAGCGTCGCTTGGTAGAAGCAGAGAATTCCTTCCTGGATCAAGAGTCTTGCTGTCTAATATTTGTTTTGTGCAGCAAACTGGGAGTATCATTTTTTTGTTTCTTGTATAATAACTCTATGAGCTGGGATGTCTGTCCTGCAAATACTTTAGGTCAGAGAATCTCTATGAGATTTTACATATATATACATGTTAGCATTGCTAAGGCTCAGTGGTGTTTGAAAATAGCACCCATTGTGTTCAGTGCCGGAATGACAGAATATCCCAGTATGGCACAAGGTCGATTTGAAGGTATGTCTGGATACCACCCAAGCATTTCCTTTCCAGACACCCATAAGACCTGACCCTAGATCAGAACATCCGTCCAAGACAAACTTAGATATATCAAGACTCAGATATACCAACTGGTCCCAGTTCAATTGGCTAAAGACTAGGTGATTTCCCTCTGTATAATTGCGTTCCTGAACCTAATAAAATATTGTTGTTGAGGCTATAAATAGATCCTAAATGCCTGGGAAGGAAAGAAATGAAGATTAAATGTCAATATCACTCTAGGCAGATTACCCTGCAGATTAAGGAACCCAAGCATTAATTCCCAAAACACCACAACATGAGGGGATGATTGACAGAATAGGCAAGATGGACGGAGCCAATGAGAGAGGAGAGAAATTAAGGGGCGGAAGGTAAAGAGAGTTTGGCCAATGAGAAGGAGGGAGGATTGAGATGATGAAAGGAAAGCATGACTACTATTGTTTCCCTCATGAATGGCCCTCTTTCAGTCTAATGAAATGTTTTTGCGAATGTAGCGAAATGCTTGAGTTCCTAGCTCCAACAGTGCAGCAACATCTAACAATACATACACATTTAAAAGAAAAATCATTGAATTACGAAATATAGAAATATTAGGAAGAGCAATGTCGGAGTCCGGAGTGTAAATATCCATCTAATAACCTAATAGCAGAAGGAGAAGAGTTATAGGGTTATAGTACTCTGTCTTGTGGGCCGGGGGGCGAGTACCAGTGGCCCAGCACTGATTCAACTACTCTTTCACCAGGGAGAATATGTCTAGTGTTTCAAAAGGGCCGCTCAGTCAATATGTAATCTCCTCTGTAGCCTGGTCAGCCCAAAGAGACTATGTCACGCGGACCCTGCTTATAATGAACTGAACCGCTCCTGAGTGTCCCTGTACTTAAAGCAAGGCCCCCCCATCGACGGGGGAAACTATGTTTAGGACTGGTAGTGTGAATAAATGGGTATACTCTACACTTGTCTACAAAAGAAGTGTGTCATATATTCTACAAGAAAAGTGTGGGATGTTTTGTGCACTGCCCTGAAGGAGCCTGTTGTATAACATAGAGGGAGGCGGAAAGACATGCTGCATTTGACTTAGAAGGATGCACCACCTGCTCACTTAGCCTGTCACTTAGCAGTGAAAACCAGCTCTATTTCCAGCTCTATTTCAGTATTGTGTAATTGTAGGGCCTTGCCCCAACACTGTACTGACGGAAAAATGTAGAGGGACAAACACCTTACAAACTCCCCGTAGAGGTCACAGTTGTAAATGAGAACGTGTTCTCAAATAGCCTACCTGGTTAAATAAAGGTTAAAAAAATCTCCTCAGAGATGTAATTGGGGATAACTGAGGTCCACACTCCAGTCTAGTTGGTGGTGGTAATGCACCTTAAAGTTGGTTGCCCACCGCCATATAAAGTCCAAAGAAGAAGAAGAAGCCGGAAGGAGGAGAGATACCCAGAATCAAACTTTTACCCTTTAATCTGTGGATTAATTGTTGGAGTAGAGGACCTTGTGCATTTCAGGTAAAATAACAACCAAATGTTTATATTCCAGGACAAATTAGCTAGCAACAGCAAGCTAGCTAGCTAAATTGCCATAAATGTTTAATGCTTTTTGACCTGTCCCCAAATTAATATAGTTGTTTCAGAGTTAATTTTGATATTCAGCCTGCTTGTCCTGATTGAGTCTGATGGGGGTGGACAAAATCAACATACGTGCGCAGTGTGGTTAGCATGTCAGGCTGCACACGGTCTTCTCTCATCAAGTGATCATATTTTCACTCATTAGACTATCCTCAATTGAATCTTGTCTTTAATATATAACATTAGTTTTGATTTAGAATGACCCATTATCAAATGGACAGGAACAGGAACAGGGGCAAGACAAAAATACATGTCATCCATATGCACTGGAATGGCGAATGGAGGCCACTTTCCTGCCTGTACGTTTAGCGAATGGAGGCCACTTTCCTGCCTGTACGTTTAGCGAATGGAGGCCACTTTCCTGCCTGTACGTTTAGCGAATGGAGGCCACTTTCCTGCCTGTACGTTTAGTGAATGGAGGCCACTTTCCTGCCTGTACGTTTAGTGAATGGAGGCCACTTTCCTGCCTGTACGTTTAGTGAATGGAGGCCACTTTCCTGCCTGTACATTTGGAGGCCACTTTCCTACTGTACGTTTAGTGAATGGAGGCCACTTTCCTGCCTGTACATTTAGCGAATGGAGGCCACTTTCCTGCCTGTACATTTAGCGAATGGAGGCCACTTTCCTGCCTGTACATTTAGCGAATGGAGGCCACTTTCCTGCCTGTACATTTAGCGAATGGAGGCCACTTTCCTGCCTGTACATTTAGTGAATGGAGGCCACTTTCCTGCCTGTACATTTAGCGAATGGAGGCCACTTTCCTGCCTGTACATTTAGCGAATGGAGGCCACTTTCCTGCCTGTACATTTAGCGAATGGAGGCCACTTTCCTGCCTGTACGTTTAGCGAATGGAGGCCACTTTCCTGCCTGTACGTTTAGCGAATGGAGGCCACTTTCCTGCCTGTACATTTAGCGAATGGAGGCCACTTTCCTGCCTGTACATTTAGTGAATGGAGGCCACTTTCCTGCCTGTACATTTAGCGAATGGAGGCCACTTTCCTGCCTGTACATTTAGCGAATGGAGGCCACTTTCCTGCCTGTACATTTAGCGAATGGAGGCCACTTTCCTGCCTGTACGTTTAGCGAATGGAGGCCACTTTCCTGCCTGTACGTTTAGCGAATGGAGGCCACTTTCCTGCCTGTACATTTAGCGAATGGAGGCCACTTTCCTGCCTGTACGTTTAGTGAATGGAGGCCACTTTCCTGCCTGTACGTTTAGCGAATGGAGGCCACTTTCCTGCCTGTACATTTAGCGAATGGAGGCCACTTTCCTGCCTGTACATTTAGTGAATGGAGGCCACTTTCCTGCCTGTACATTTAGTGAATGGAGGCCACTTTCCTGCCTGTACATTTAGCGAATGGAGGCCACTTTCCTGCCTGTACATTTAGCGAATGGAGGCCACTTTCCTGCCTGTACATTTAGCGAATGGAGGCCACTTTCCTGTCTGTACGTTTTTCACTCATGTGGATAGGCTGCTCCGGTTATTTCGCTGTGAGACAGGTGATATTCTCCAATTTGGGAAACCAAGGGAAATCTGTTCGGGAACATTGATAGTAACATGTTTTCAAAACAAAACATAAACTGTTGACAGCCCCTCTCTCTGCTCATTGGAGATTGGAACAGGGAGAGGTGAGATGGAAATGCATGGTGGTAAGATATTCTGTAGCTAAAGGTAATGTTTCAGCCTATTAATTATGAAAATATATAAACAAATTCCCTATTACTAGGATATTCAAAACCAAATACAAATTCATTATAATTATAGGCTAGAGCAAATATGTACCAAATCGGTCTTTATTTTATGTTTTTCTGCCATGTCTAATATGCGGTAGGCTATATATATTGTATAATGGCACAATCCTTATTTTAATAGTTTTTTTTCAGGCTTGGGCACTATAGGCCTATACATATGTAGAAGCTCCAATATGCATCAGAGTGTTTTGAATGAATCATCACTTTAGAAAGCGCTGTCTATTTCGTTGTGTTTGGCTTTGAAACAACATCCACAACAACCATGTTTTCCACTCAGTTTCAACCTGTTGTTGAACTTCTTTCTTCAAATTGATTAATCACAGTGAGGTGCGTTTTTAAAGCATGATACTGTTTTGATGATAAGTGTTTGATGTGATTTTTGATAGCATTTGCATTGATGTAAGAGTGGTTAGAGGGACAATAGAGCCCTGAGCACCAGACCATTAGGTCCTGATGGTTGTTAGTGAGTTGAGTACTACTAACGCATGTCCAGAGTGCATAAGAGGAGATTACCATGACTCAACGGCCACATAGAATTTTACTGAGGTCACCAAAACAGCCCTAGAAAAGAGTACTCCCAGGAGTACTCACAACTAGCATAAATACCAACTAATCAACATGCAGATAGAGTTAGGATATAAAGAGTTATCATTATGGACTATAGTTTCATAATAAATGGATGACTTAGTCATCGCAAGGCAGTTAAAAGTTTACAGTAGGCAGGGGTAACTGGGTAACAGTAGGACCAGGGTAACTGGGTAACAGTAGGACCAGGGTAACAGGGGTGACTTGGGTAACAGGAGGACCAGGGTAACAGGGGTAACAATGGTAAATGGGTAACAGGAGGACCAGGGTTACAGGAGTGACTGGGTAACAGGAGGACCAGGGTAACAGGGGTAACTGGGTAACAGTAGGACCAGGGTAACAGGGGTAACTGGGTAACAGTAGGACCAGGGTAACAGGGGTAACTGGGTAACAGTAGGACCAGGGTAACAGGGGTGACTTGGGTAACAGGAGGACCAGGGTAACAGGGGTAACTGGGTAACAGGAGGACCAGGGTAACAGGGGTAACTGGGTAACAGGAGGACCAGGTTAACAGGGGTAACTGGGTAACATGAGGACCAGGGTAACAGGGGTGACTTGGGTAACAGGAGGACCAGGGTAACAGGGGTAACTGGGTAACAGAAGGACCAGGGTAACAGGCGTAACTGGGTAACAGGAGGACCAGGTTAACAGGGGTAACTGGGTAACAGGAGGACCAGGGTAACAGGGGTGACTGGGTAACAGGAGGACCAGGGTAACAGGGGTAACTGGGTAACAGTAGGACCAGGGTAACAGGGGTAACTGGGTAACAGTAGGACCAGGGTAACAGGGGTGACTGGGTAACAGGAGGACCAGGGTAACAGGGGTGACTGGGTAACAGGAGGACCAGGGTAACAGGGGTAACTGGGTAACAGGAGGACCAGGGTAACAGGGGTATCTGGGAAACAGGAGGACCAGGGTAACGGGGGTAACAAGGGCAAATGGGTAACAGGAGGACCAGAGTAACAGGGATGACTGGGTAACAGAAGGACCAGGTTAACAGGGGTAACTGGGTAACAGGAGGACCAGGGTAACAGGGGTGACTTGGGTAACAGGAGGACCAGGGTAACAGGGGTAACTGGGTAACAGGAGGACCAGGGTAACAGGGGTAACTGGGTAACAGGAGGACCAGGTTAACAGGGGTAACTGGGTAACAGGAGGACCAGGGTAACAGGGGTGACTGGGTAACAGGAGGACCAGGGTAACAGGGGTAACTGGGTAACAGTAGGACCAGGGTAACAGGGGTAACTGGGTAACAGTAGGACCAGGGTAACAGGGGTGACTGGGTAACAGGAGGACCAGGGTAACAGGGGTGACTGGGTAACAGGAGGACCAGGGTAACAGGGGTAACTGGGTAACAGGAGGACCAGGGTAACAGGGGTATCTGGGAAACAGGAGGACCAGGGTAACGGGGGTAACAAGGGCAAATGGGTAACAGGAGGACCAGAGTAACAGGGATGACTGGGTAACAGGAGGACCAGGGTAACTGGGGTGACTGGGTAACAGGAGGACCAGGGTTACAGGAGTGACTGGGTAACAGAAGGACCAGGGTAACAGGGGTAACTGGGTAACAGGAGGACCAGGGTAACTGGGGTGACAATGGTAAATGGGTAACAGGAGGACCAGGGTTACAGGAGTGACTGGGTAACAGGAGGACCAGGGTAACAGGGGTAACTGGGTAACAGGAGGACCAGGGTAACTGGGGTGACTGGGTAACAGGAGGACCAGGGTTACAGGAGTGACTGGGTAACAGAAGGACCAGGGTAACAGGGGTAACTGGGTAACAGGAGGACCAGGGTAACTGGGGTAACAATGGTAACTGGGTAACAGGAGGACCAGGGTAACGGGGTAACAATGGTAACTGGGTAACAGGAGGACCAGGGTAACGGGGTAACAGGAGGACCAGGGTAACGGGGTAACTGGGTAACAGGAGGACCAGGGTAACAGGGGTAACAATGGTAACTGGGTAACAGGAGGACCAGGGTAACGGGGTAACTGGGTAACAGGAGGACCAGGGTAACAGGGGTAACTGGGTAACAGGGGGACCAGGGTAACGGGGTAACTGGGTAACAGTAGGACCAGGGTAACGGGGTAACTGGGTAACAGTAGGACCAGGGTAACAGGAGGACCATAGTAACAGGGGAAACTGGGTAACAGGAGGACCAGGGTAACAGGGGTAACAGGGGTAACTGGGTAACAGGAGGACCAGGGTAACAGGGGTAACAATGGTAACTGGGTAACAGTAGGACCAGGGTAACAGGGGTAACTGGGAAACAGGAGGACCAGGGTAACAGGGGTAACTGGGAAACAGGAGGACCAGGGTTACAGGGGTAACTGGGTAACAGGAGGACCAGGGTTACAGGGGTAACTGGGAAACAGGAGGACCAGGGTAACAGGGTAACAAGGGTAATTGGGTAACAGGAGGACCAGGGTAACAGGGGTAACTGGGTAACAGTAGGACCAGTGTAACAGGGGTAACAATGGTAAATGGGTAACAGGAGGACCAGGGTAACAGGGGAAACTGGGTAACAGGAGGACCAGGGTAACGGGGGTAACTGGGTAACAGGAGGACCAGGGTTACAGGGGTAACAAGGGTAACTGGGTAACAGGAGGACCAGGGTTACAGGGATAATGGGGTTGCAAGGGTAACATGAGTAACAGTTTTTTTTCACCTTTATTTAACCAGGTAGGACAGTTGATAACAGGTTCTCATTTACAACTGTGACCTGGCCAAGATACAGCAAAGCAGTGCGACACAAACTACAACACAGAGTTACACATGGAATAAACAAACATCCAGTCAATAACACAATAGAAAAACATCTAGATACAGTGTATGCATTTGAGGTAAGATTAGGGAGGTAAGGCAATAAATAGGCTTTAGTGGCGAAGTAATTACAATTTAGCAATTAAACACTGGAGTGATAGATGTGCAGAAGATGAGTGTGCAAGTAGAGATACTGGGGTGCAAAGGAACAAAAAAATAAATAACAATATGAGGATGAGGTAGTTGGATGGGCTGTTAACAGATGGGCTATGTACAGGTGCAATGATCTGTACGCTGCTCTGACAGCTGATGTTTAAAGTTAGTAAGGGATATTAGTCTCCAGCTTCAGTGATTTTTGCAATTAATTCCAGTCATTGGCAGCAGAGAACTGGAAGGAAAGGCGGCCAAAGGAGGAATTGGTTTTGGAGTGACCAGTGAGATATACCTGCTGGAGCGCATGCTACGGGTGGGTGCTACTATGGTGACAAGTGAGCTGAGATTAGGGGGATGTTTACCTAGAAAAGACTTATAGATGACCTGGAGCCAGTGGGTTTGGCAACGAATATGAAGCGAGGGCCAGCCAACGAGAGCATACAGGTCGCAGTAGTGGGTAGTATATGGTGCTTTGGAGACAAAACGTAATAGACAGTGCCATTAAATTTGCTGAGTAGAGTTTTGGAGGATATTTTATAAATGACATCGCCGAAGTCCAGGATAGGTAGGTAGTATAGTCAGTTTTACGAGGGTATGTTTGGCAGCATGAGTAAAGGATGGTTTGTTGCAAAATAGGAAGCTGATTCCAGATTTAATTTTGGATTGGAGATGTGTAATGTGAGTCTGGAAGGAGAGTTTACAGTCTAACCAGACACCCAGGTATTTGTAATTGTCCACATAAGTCAGAACCATCCAGTGATGCTGGACGAGTGGGCAGGTGTGGGCAGCGATCGGTTGAAGAGCATGCATTTAGTTTTACTTGCATTTAAGAGCATGGCTAACGGGGGTAACAAGGGTAACAAGGGTAAGAGGGGTAACAGGGGTAATGGGGTAACATGGGTAAGAGGGGTAACAAGGGGAACAGGGGGAACAGGTGTGTAGGGTAGTGTACTGTAGTAGTAGTAGTCTGGCCTTGGACACTGATGAAGGTCAAGGGGATGGATGATCAGATGGCTTCAGCCCCACATGCAAACAGTAACAACCACTATCTGTCAGCTGTCAAATACACTCCCTGACATACAGTACATGGCTGTTATCATTACCGTATAGCAATGCCATTTGTATGCGGGTGGTGGAATGCTCGTTGGTTGCTAGTGATGACTGACATACTGTAGATACTTGTGCTTGCAGGTTGCTAGGATGACTGACACAGATTGTTTTTCACTGTGATCCACTTTGCAAAATTGCATTGCCGATACATGTAGATGAGGGTTTAACAATACAGAACACCTTGAGATTGTTCCAGCTTGCTAACTGATACCCACTAGACCATCAGATTCCACATTCACAGCTGTCAATCCATTGATTCTACCTGTCAAATGATATATGAACCCACAGGGGATGTTAGTGAATCGGGTCCTGTCTCTTCTCCATCTCTGTCTCTGCCTTACACTCACGCAGTTCCTATCTCTCCCATTCGTTGAGGTCCTTGTCACTGTGTGAAGGTCACTGTTCTACGGTAACAGATTCCAGGGAGGGGCAACCGGACTATGGATAGAGAGGGAGGGGGTGGGGGTGTCCGGCATTGGATGAGGGAAGGGCGGGGAGAGACCAGAGAGGATACAGGTAGAGGAGAGCTAGGGTAAGATAATAGATCAATATAGAGGTAAGATAATAGATCAATATAGAGGTAAGATAATAGATCAGTATAGAGGTAATATAATAGGTCAATACAGAGTTAAGATAATAGATCAGTATAGAGGTAATATAATATATCAGTATAGAAGTGAACTAATAGAGAGAGTGTAATGTTTATTGTTAATTTTTTTAATTGTTTAATTCACTTTAGTTTATTATCTATTTCACTTGCTTTGGCAATGTAAACATATGTTTCCCATGCCAATAAAGCCCCTTAAATTGAAATTGAATTGAGAGGGAGAGAAAGAGAGGGAGAGAGAGAGAGAGAGAGAGAGAGAGAGAGAGAGAGAGAGAGAGAGAGAGAGAGAGAGAGAGAGAGAGAGTGAGAGAGAGAGGGATACAGAGAGATACAGAGTGAGAGAGAGAGATTGAGGGGGATACAGAGAGAAGGGGTACAGAGAGATACAGAGAGAGAGAGAAGGGGTACAGAGAGATACAGAGAGAATGAGAAGGGGTACAGAGAGATACACAGAGAGAGAAGGGGTACAGAGAGATACAGAGAGAGAGAGAAGGGGTACAGAGAGATACAGAGAGAGAGAGAAGGGGTACAGAGAGATACACAGAGAGAGAAGGGGTACAGAGAGATACAGAGAGAGAGAGAAGGGGTACAGAGAGATACAGAGAGAGAGAGAAGGGGTACAGAGAGATACAGAGAGAGAGAAGGGGTACAGAGAGATACAGAGAGAGAGAATGGGTACAGAGAGATACGGAGAGAGAGAGAAGGAGTACAGAGAGATACAGAGAGAAGGGGATACAGAGAGAGAGAAAAGGGGTACAGAGAGATACAGAGAGAGAGAGAAGGGGTACAGAGAGATACAGAGAGAGAGACTCACTCCTCCCCCTAACCTCATGTCTTCTTTTAACCCTCCCTCCATCTATACATTTATCGTTCTGTTTATTTTACCTGAGGGAAATGCATGGTGAATTCATGAGAGGCCAGAGTGATGGACTCAGAGTAATGGATTTCGACGTTATTGATTCATTGACTTGTCAATGTCAATATTAGCGGTAGCAAAATCTTAATGACAGAATCATCATAGAAGAAACCTGCCTTGAATACAAATTATTTTTTACAAAAGCACATTGCATTTCCCGTGCTAAATTCGCTTGGTCAAAGCTATTGTCAGACATAGCAGTGTTACCTTAAAGTAGAACCTTGTTTAATAATGAACCCTGAATGACAGAGGCTCTTGACTCCTAATGTAATCACGCTGACAGTCCCCTCGAAGATGACAATGATTACATTTTAGAGTGAACCGCAAAACCTCAGCGTTCAGGGAGACTGGGCCAATCCCTCTCTTAATCTGAGAACAATGTTAATTGTAGAGTGCTAGAGTGTAGTGATTTGTATTACAGCCAAATAGTCAAATGTTTTGTAATTAATCACTAACAGCTCAATCCACGCTGAGCACATTACACACATTATGTGGTTGCCATAGCTCCCAAAGAGCCAAATATTTTTGCAATATAGTTCCTCCCTATGGACAGAGACAGAACAGCAACACCAAGGTCACCCTGTCACTGTAGATGGATTGGCGTTAAGACTTATGATCAAACACGCGATTGCAAGAGCTAAATGTGTTATTGAAGAGAAGGTAGGAGATGGGAGAGGCTGATTGCCTGGGTGACTGGGAAGAGGACTGGCAGACATTGTGGCTCCACAGAGACCCACAGCCGCAGAGACCAAAGACGAGCACTATCAAAACAAACAAATGACTTGTCCTGTAACCACTCAGGTATGGATGAATGGGGACATGTGAACAGGCAAGTGTCACCTGTGTTTCCTTGTGTGTGTGTGTGTGTGTGTGTGTGTGTGTGTGTGTGTGTGTGTGTGTGTGTGTGTGTGTGTGTGTGTGTGTGTGTGTGTGTGTGTGTGTGTGTGTGTGTGTGTGTGTGTGTGTGTGTGTGTGTGTGTGTGTGTGTGTGTGTGTGTGTGTGTGTGTGTGTTTGTTTGTCCACTAGTCTCTTGCCTGATTGCAGGTGCTGATGTTCACTCCACCCTTCAGGTACTCCAGAACCTTGTCGATGTTCCCCGCCCTCGCCGCTCGCAGGAAGCTGGTGTTGCTGTCCGACTGGAAAAGAACACAGAGAAAGAAATAGTTTAGAACAACATTGGAATAACATTAGAACAACATGATGGCAATGTCAGGACAACGTCAGACCACAGCCCAATGCCTCGTAGCTTTGAAATAAGTAACTTCCCATGACTTCTAGGACAGATAGAAATGGTGATAGCACATTAGCAGTTGTTTGGGTAATGTGTGCCAGGCCACCCAGACATTCAATATATCCCAAACTGCACACGGCAACAGTCCCTGAGGCTCAAAAGACAAACACACCTCAGTCCCTCCTGAGCCCAGTGGCAGTGTCACATCACTCATTATCTGCAGCCATCAACACCTTCACTGAATCACTGTTTCCCATCGGAGCGTGATATTACTTAATCAGGCACAGGGGAATAGTGCATCATGTAACGCAGGGGAATAGTGCATAATGTAACGCAGGGGAATAGTGTATAATGTAACACAGGGGAATAGTGCATAATGTAACACAGGGGAATAGTGCATAATGTAACACAGGGGAATAGTGTATAATGTAACACAGGGGAATAGTGCATAATGTAACACAGGGGAATAGTGTATAATGTAACACAGGGGAATAGTGCATAATGTAACACAGGGGAATAGTGCATAATGTAACACAGGGGAATAGTGTATAATGTAACACAGGGGAATAGTGTATAATGTAACACAGGGGAATAGTGTATAATGTAACACAGGGGAATAGTGCATAATGTAACACAGGGGAATAGTGCATAATGTAACACAGGGGAATAGTGCATAATGTAACGCAGGGGAATAGTGCATAATGTAACGCAGGGGAATAGTGCATAATGTAACGCAGGGGAATAGTGTATAATGTAACACAGGGGAATAGTGCATAATGTAACACAGGGGAATAGTGTATAATGTAACACAGGGGAATAGTGCATAATGTAACACAGGGAATGTAATGCAGGGGAATAGTGCATAATGTAACACAGGGGAATAGTGCATAATGTAACACAGGGGAATAGTGCATAATGTAACACAGGGGAATAGTGTATAATGTAACACAGGGGAATAGTGTATAATGTAACACAGGGGAATAGTGCATAATGTAACACAGGGGAATAGTGTATAATGTAACACAGGGGAATAGTGCATAATGTAACACAGGGGAATAGTGTATAATGTAACACAGGGGAATGTAACGCAGGGGAATAGTGTATAATGTAACACAGGGGAATAGTGCATAATGTAACACAGGGGAATAGTGCATAATGTAACACAGGGGAATGTAATGCAGGGGAATAGTGCATAATGTAACACAGGGGAATAGTGCATAATGTAACACAGGGGAATAGTGCATAATGTAACACAGGGGAATAGTGTATAATGTAACACAGGGGAATAGTGTATAATGTAACACAGGGGAATAGTGCATAATGTAACACAGGGGAATAGTGTATAGTGTAACACAGGGGAATAGTGCATAATGTAACGCAGGGGAATATTGCATAATGTAACACAGAGGAATAGTGTATAATGTAACACAGGGGAATAGTGTATAATGTAACACAGGGGAATAGTGTATAATGTAACACAGGGGAATAGTGTATCATTTAACACAGAGGAATAGTGTATCATTTAACACAGGGGAATACAACCGGGACATGTCCTCCACTTTTCCTAACTGAAGCAGACTAAGTTGGAGATGGACCAAGACTGTAGAGCAGAGCGGGAGTGAGTCAGCATTTTCCTCTCTCTACCTTCCGTCCCCCAGCACTACCTGGCTCACACTACAGAAAACAGTCCTGCAGAATCACCGCTTCCACTCGGAGGCAGAAAGTAGTCTCAAATGTAGTCCTGCTCCATGACAACCAGCCTGTGCTGCTAACTGGGAACCTTATTGAATTAGCGTCATGGATAGCTAGGCTAGCTATCTCCCAGAGACACTCAGTGAGGGTGACAGGGTTAGAGATCGTTCCAGCACACAGCAGAGCTCAGCCCAAACCCAGACTGAGGATATGTCACCTACTCTGTCCCATTCTGCCACTCACTTACACTGCAGTGCAGAGATGATATGTCTATACACTGGACACACTACCGATAAGGAGAGAGATTCTTCCTGGGGCTATATGAAAGCTAGTTTTGTTCTGCTGTAGCCTGCAGCAGCAGCAACCTGTGTCTGGATGCTACAGAGAACTGCACTGAATCAATCAGACCTGACACAACAATCCACATTCAGACCTGACACAGCAATCCACATTCAGACCTGACACTACAATCCACATTCAGACCTGACACGACAATCCACATTCAGACCTGACACTACAATCCACATTCAGACCTGACACAACAATCCACATTCAGACCTGACACTACAATCCACATTCAGACCTGACACTACAATCCACATTCAGACCTGACACAACAATCCACATTCAGACCTGACACTACAATCCACATTCAGACCTGACACAACAATCCACATTTAGACCTGATAAAACAATCCACATTCAGACCTGACACTACAATCCACATTCAGACCTGACACAGCAATCCACATTCAGACCTGACACTACAATCCACATTCAGACCTGACACAACAATCCACATTCAGACCTGACACTACAATCCACATTCAGACCCGACACAACAATCCACATTCAGACCTGATAAAACAATCCACATTCAGACCTGACACAACAATCCACATTCAGACCTGATAAAACAATCCACATTCAGACCTGACACAACAATCCACATTCAGACCTGATAAAACAATCCACATTCAGACCTGACACTACAATCTACATTTAGACCTGACACTACAATCCACATTCAGACCTGATAAAACAATCCACATTCAGACCTGACACAACAATCCACATTCAGACCTGACACAGCAATCCACATTCAGACCTGACACTACAATCCACATTCAGACCTGACACAAACAGTAGCTGGAGGTAAACCCAGAAACCATGAGGCTGTAGCTATAATCAGGAGCTCCCAGAGCAGCAGGATGGCAAGTTGAGCTCTGTCAGATGTGTGAATATATTCGTGATACTGCTCAACCTGGAGGCTGATACCTTACCCCAGATGAGGGGTTCTCCTGAGGTTCCTAGTGGAGACAGCTCAGATGATTTCTCCAGGGAGAGATATCTTTATCTATGACAGAAGGAGAGGTCCAGAGGAACAGCGTGTGGATTGTCCAGCCAGCCCACAGGGCAAGGATCATTTTGTTACACCAACCAAATTCCCTTTAATATCAACCCAATGCACCTTGCATGTCACAGAGCAGCATCACAGCTCACCAAAGAGAACCACATCAACATGTAAAAAATGAATAAATGGCTGACATTTAAGTTTTAATGAATCACATTACAGATTTGGCTGAATAATGTATCTTGCTCTCTCTCTCTTCACAAACCACCAAAAGATACCAGAGAAGGTATATGTGTGGTGAGGGGCAGAAAGCCAGATCATATCCCATTGGATTCTTAGCTGCCGAGTCACATCCCGGTGCAGTCTGTGTGTTGCCATAGCGACTTTTGGTCAGCACAGCCCTCAAACTGTTTTTTATTTATTTTTTTAACTCAAAGCACTTAACATTCAGAAGAAAATAAATGGCAGATTGTTCCAAAAAACGTCATACAGAAGTAGTTTTGTGCTAAGCCCCTAGAAACTAAGTCAAACAGATGGTAAAGATACGTATATACTGTAGTTTCTGTGTCCTTGAACCAGGCGAATGCTTTGAAAGAGAGTGTTTTATGGCTTTGTGTGTGATTGAACAGTCCTATGAGGCGTCGTGATATGTAGGACTGGTAGAGAAAGAGAGAGAGAGAGGGAGAAGGAGAGAGTGTAATGTTTACTGTTCGTGTTTGATTGTTTATTGCACTTTTGTTTATTATCTATTTCACTTGCTTTAGCAATGTAAACATACAGTATGTTTCCCAAGCCAATAAACCCCTTTGAATTTAATTGAGAGAAATGAATAACAGAGAGAGAGAGAGAGAGAAAGAACAGAGAGAGAAAGGTAGTCATGTCCTCAATCAGATATTTTTATTTATTTAAACAGGCAAGTCAGTTAAGAACAAATTCTTATCTTCAATGACGGCCTAGGAACAGTGGGTTAACTGCCTGTTCAGGTACAGAACGACAGATGTGTACCATGTCAGCTCGGGGGATTTGAACTTGCAATCTTCCCGTTACTAGTCCAACGCTCTAACCACTAGGCTACCCTGCCGCCCCAATAATTAATTTTGTTAAAAAAGGTATTCGGTATTGTGTTCATTCATAAGCCATTCTAAACAGAAACTAAATGAACTATTCACACTGTGAGTGAGTTACCCTTGATGACAAGGGAATGAATGAGAACTAATAGAAGATCCCATTTCAACTCATACGAGCTAGCCTGGTTGCCAGGTCTGTTTCTGCTTTCTCCTTCATCACCCAATCTGCCAACCACAGGTTACAAAACAAGCGCTATAACCTAAATTAGACCTTAACACGACCCAAACATTCTCTAATGTCGTCTAGCCAGTACACTTTAGTCTAGACGTCTATAATATCCCTGGGTGCATTAACCTAACGTGTGATGCGTAACATCACTTTACCGACCATGTCATTTCAGCTCCAAAAGCCTTCCTAAACTGAGATCGCATTAAACATTCATTTATACAGAGTACTTCTGTATATTCATCAGTGTAGTAGATGATTTATAAATAATGAAAATATTAAATCCCATGACGACCTGTTGTAAATACCCTGGCTCCTCCCCATTACTAGGGAGACAAGCGGCCCTGCCTCTGTCGGTAACCATGACAACAGGGTATTTCATTCGGTAGACATGCAGCTCTCCAATTTCTGACTACGTGTAGAGCATTGCCTCTCTCTCTCTCTCTCTCTCTCTCTACTCTGAGGGTGTGAATCTAAGAATTTTGTTCACCATGACTTGTAATGCTTCACGGCAAACACACTCAAAACTATTCTTCTCCAGAGCCAGACCAATAGGATAGCAGGATGTTGAGGTGTTATCGTTGTTTGTGTGTGTATGCGTGTGTATGTGTCACTGCACTGCCCAGTGCCACAACCACCACAATCAAGCTTGATTGAATGGTCGCCCACGGCAACACAGATGTCACATATCCCTCAGAGAACCCTCCAACACACATCACGTGCTCTGCAGACTCTATCATTCACTCACACACACACCGACACACACCGACACACACACACACACACACACACACACACACACACACACACACACACACACACACACACACACACACACACACACACACACACACACACACACACACACACACACAGGGCAACCTTGTCCTTGTCCTTTGCTGGTTTTAAACACCACACTCCAATGGAACAACACGTTCTATTCCTGGACCTCATTACAGCCTGTAATAACAACAGACAACAGTGTTTACTGGGGATCTGTTGTACACAGTAACCATGTCACACCGCTGTGGTGCCTAGGACTGGGAGACTGGTAGCAACCTTAACTGCATGTGTGTGTTCATGTGTGTGTTCGTGTGTGTGCATGTGTGTGTCCGTGTGTATGTGTGTGTTCGTGTGTGTGTGTGTATGTGTGCGTTCGTATGTGTGTGTTCGTGTGTGTGCATGTGTGTGTCCGTGTGTATGTGTGTGTTCGTGTGTGTGTGTGTATGTGTGCGTTCGTATGTGTGTGTTCGTGTGTGTGCATGTGTGTGTCCGTGTGTATGTGTGTGTTCGTGTGTGTGTATGTGTGTGTTCGTGTGTGTGTGTATGTGTGTGTGCATGTGTGTGTTCGTGTGTGTGCATGTGTGTGTTCGTGTGTGTGCATGTGTGTGTTCGTGTGTACATAATAAAGAAATACACATCAAAATGTGTCAGTCTCAATCCACCACATCTGCCTATGTCGGCGTTCCGCATCTGCGGTGGAAGGCGGCCGAGCGACAGCGACGTTTGTCAGACCGTGAGACATCAACAACAAACAAAGAAAAATCGGTCTCCTCGCGAACCGTCTGTGGCCTACAAACTATTATGATCACACTATGGAAAGAGAAGAGTCTCACGAACACGACAGTGTTCTCCGTTTTGCTCTACACTCCCACGAGTGTCATGGGACTCTTCTGAAGGTAAACCCATACAAATAAATGAAAGTATGGAGGTAATAAGGGGGGTTAAATATGTGTCCAAGAAACCAAAAATATTTCCAGAGCTTTCTTATGTCTCCTAGATATAGGACAGACACTTCTAACCCTTATTCCTTATGATGCATTATTTCACTTTCTTATGTCTCCTAGATATAGGACAGACACTTCTAACACTTATTAGACCTATCTGGGCCAATTCCAAGAGAGGATATAGCTGGCCACCAGCTCGTCTCGGCCAACCACGGCTCTCCCTGAGGGCTCATTAGCATATATTTAATTAACACTAGGCCCATGTTCGTTACGGACTCTAAATTTAGACCTACTCTAAATTCACAAATAGAGGCTAATGTTTTTTTACTGAGCCTTGACAGATCGAGGCAAGATAGTGTGTGTGTCACTGACCGATTTTAAACTGCAGGAGAGTGTACAAAGTAAACCATGTCTGATCAAAAGCACCATGGTAGCTTGGTAATGCAAGGCCAACGATAAGAGCAAAAAAAACAACTAAAAAACAGAACTGTATTCCACAGTCCACTTAGTGACACAGAGAGTGAGAGCTGAATGTCAGGGGTGAGAGGTCAGGGGTCGAGTTGAAGGCATGCTCTTTGCTAACACCACCAGCTGTTTGGAATAGTCCACGTTGTAAAAGACAGTAGGGGTCCTCATATCAGAGAGAACAGACCTTAGCGGCCACTGAATGACTACAAACACACACATACAACACACCTACTACTGTACACACCTACTACTACTGTACACATCTACTACTACTGTACACATGTACTACACACCTACTACTGTACACACCTACTACTACCGTACACGTCTACTACACACCACGGTATATTTCTGCAGGGCATTTACAATTCATTTGCATTCCAATACAGCATTGACAATGTCTGCTCATAAAAATGGCACCAGAGAATGATACTGGCCGCCCTTTGGAGATTAAGGCGCATGATAAAACACTGTGACACACACACACACACACACACACACACACACACACACACACACTCCAGGCTACACTCTTACTCCTCTAAGTCACACCTTTCCCCCTCATCTCACTAGGCAGGGTGGCAACAGAGGGTAGGAGGAGACTCCAGGGGAATGGACTGGTCATTGCTGTGGGAATGGACTGACGTTAGAGGATTGGAGTATTGAACACAACTGCAGCTAGCACAGAGCAGCACATTATACTGTACTATAGGGAGGGATGGAAGCGCTGTAAATCAATATACATCTCAGCTTTTTATCAATATTCATTACAGTTTGGTAATGAAAATACCCAGCTGTTCGTGGGATTGGTCTCTCTCTCTCTCTGTCACCCAGGTAATGATGCTGAGCTGGTATAATGTCACTAAAGGTTGCTTAGGTCATCTGGGTCACAACGTCCTTACAGACAGCCCTGTCCAATTACAGACAGATCTGGTAGTGCTCGTCTTACACCTGTGTCTGCTTCAAGTGACCCCCTTTGTAGGACACAGCTGCCTGTGTCTGACACGGCTGTCGAAATCTCTATCCACACCGCTTTGATGTGTCGAGGCCTTTGAGCACAGTGATAAACCAACACTGTAAACTACTACACCACTCTATACACTGTCTCAGTATAATGGAGGGGAGGGTATCACCATATAAATTAAAGTATGGTCATGGGTTCTACCTTGGGGGATTACTGAGAAGAAGAGCAAAAAGCTATTTTTGAAAGAGCTCCGGTACAAAGAAGAGAAGCAAGAGACTGGAGGGATGACATGGAATTTCACACTCCTAGAGCGTTACAGTGCCTCCAGGTCTTCAAACACATGTTATGCCCAAGTTCTCTGTCTGTGTCCCACAAGTCTTACCGGTATTGGGGGTTCAGGCTCAGGCTCAGGATGGTGTTCAAAGCAGTAGTAGTCTGACTCTGGTGGAGCCTGGTCCAGATTCGGTTGACTCCCATCGGCTTTCAAACCCTTTTCCACTTCACAAACCTTACACATTGCTGCGTTGCCAATGGCAACCGCTAGTCACAATCCCCAGCGCCATCAAATGTAAACAAACCAACAAAAGTGTGTTAAGTTTCTCCACTAATTCCACTTATGATCCAGTCATCCGGTGTCCCTCCACCACCACCCCTCCTCCAGCCCTAAAGCGCTAGTGGCTGGTGGATGCTACCTTTAGCCAGCAAACCCACTCTGCCAGTCAGCCTTGCCAGCAGTCCTCTTCCAACTCGAGGAGCACCGTCTATCTACTACTGCTGCTAAGCGCTAACCCTGGCTCATTGCTAATTCCAGCTCCCCTCCAGCTATACATACACCCACCAGCCATGTTCTGCATGGGAACGAGGTTGGTCAGACTGACCGGCAGTAGGGTAGCATGCCCAAACAGAGGAGGAGGGTGGAATGCCCTCTCTCCCATGGAGGTGGAGACAGGGTTAGCCGTGTTCACCAGGGGTGGAGACAGGGTTAGCCGTGTTCACCAGGGGTGGAGACAGGGTTAGTCGTGTTCAGCAGGGGTGGAGACAGGGTTAGGGTGTTCACCAGGGGTGGAGACAGGGTTAGCCGTGTTCACCAGGGGTGAAGACAGGGTTAGTCGTGTTCACCAGGGGTGGAGACAGGGTTAGCCGTGTTCACCAGGGGTGGAGACAGGGTTAGTCGTGTTCACCAGGGGTGGAGACAGGGTTAGTCGTGTTCACCAGGGGTGGAGACAGGGTTAGTCGTGTTCACCAGGGGTGGAGAAAGGGTTAGTCGTGTTCACCAGGGGTGGAGACAGGGTTAGCCGTGTTCACCAGGGGTGGAGACAGGGTTAGTCGTGTTCACCAGGGGTAGAGACAGGGTTAGTCGTGTTCACCAGGGGTGGAGACAGGGTTAGTCGTGTTCACCAGGGGTGGAGACAGGGTTAGCCGTGTTCACCAGGGGTGGAGACAGGGTTAGCCGTGTTCACCAGGGGTGGAGACAGGGTTAGTCGTGTTCACCAGGGGTGGAGACAGGGTTAGACGTGTTCACCAGGGGTGGAGACAGGGTTAGCCGTGTTCACCAGGGGTGGAGACAGGGTTAGTCATGTTCACCAGGGGTGGAGACAGGGTTAGCTGTGTTCACCAGGGGTGGAGACAGGGTTAGTCGTGTTCACCAGGGGTGGAGACAGGGTTAGTCGTGTTCACCAGGGGTGGAGACAGGGTTAGACGTGTTCACCAGGGGTGGAGACAGGGTTAGTCATGTTCACCAGGGGTGGAGACAGGGTTAGCTGTGTTCACCAGGGGTGGAGACAGGGTTAGTCGTGTTCACCAGGGGTGGAGACAGGGTTAGTCGTGTTCACCAGGGGTGGAGACAGGGTTAGCCGTGTTCACCAGGGGTGGAGACAGGGTTAGCCGTGTTCACCAGGGGTGGAGACAGGGTTAGTCGTGTTCACCAGGGGTGGAGACAGGGTTAGCCGTGTTCACCAGGGGTGGAGACAGGGTTAGCCGTGTATTACTGCAAGCGCGACCATGACGTAGAACCAAGTCTTCACCTGATGAAGGAAGCTGGGGAGAGGTTGTACATGAACCTCAGTAGTCACAGCTATATAAATCATCCTGTGATGTGAACGTAGTCCTCTGTGTCACAGTGTAGCCTACAGCACTGATTATTAATTGGGTGAAGCTGGGTGGCAGAGCCGGGCCTTTTTTTAAAAAATTGATCCGTTTCTCTCAGAGTTAATGATATGCAATTCATTCACCCCCTCATCCACCATAAGGTCTGTTCATTCACCCCTTCATCCACGGTGGTGTTTGTTCATTCACCCCCTCATCCACCATAGTGTTAGATCATTCACCCCCTCATCCACTGTGGTGTTCATTCACCCCCTCATCCACTGTGGTGTTTGTTCATTCACCCCCTCATCCACTGTGGTGTTCATTCACCCCTTCATCCACTGTGGTGTTTGTTCATTCACCCCCTCATCCACTGTGGTGTTCATTCACCCCCTCATCCACTGTGGTGTTCATTCACCCCTTCATCCAATGTGGTGTTTGTTCATTCACCCCCTCATCCACTGTGGTGTTTGTTCATTCACCCCCTCATCCACTGTGGTGTTTGTTCATTCACCCCCTCATCCACTGTGGTGTTTGTTCATTCACCCCCTCATCCACTGTGGTGTTTGTTCATTCACCCCCTCATCCACTGTGGTGTTTGTTCATTCACCCCTTCATCCACTGTGGTGTTTGTTCATTCACCCCCTCATCCACTGTGGTGTTCATTCACCCCCTCATCCACTGTGGTGTTCATTCACCCCTTCATCCACTGTGGTGTTTGTTCATTCACCCACTCATCCACTGTGGTGTTCATTCACCCCCTCATCCACTGTGGTGTTTGTTCATTCACCCCCTCATCCACTGTGGTGTTTGTTCATTCACCCCCTCATCCACTGTGGTGTTTGTTCATTCACCCCTTCATCCACTGTGGTGTTTGTTCATTCACCCCCTCATCCACTGTGGTGTTCATTCACCCCCTCATCCACTGTGGTGTTCATTCACCCCTTCATCCACTGTGGTGTTTGTTCATTCACCCACTCATCCACTGTGGTGTTCATTCACCCCCTCATCCACTGTGGTGTTTGTTCATTCACCCCCTCATCCACTGTGGTGTTTGTTCATTCACCCCCTCATCCACTGTGGTGTTCATTCACCCCTTCATCCACTGTGGTGTTTGTTCATTCACCCCCTCATCCACTGTGGTGTTCATTCACCCCCTCATCCACTGTGGTGTTCATTCACCCCCTCATCCACTGTGGTGTTTGTTCATTCACCCCTCATCCACTGTGGTGTTGTTCATTCACCCCCTCATCCACTGTGATGTTCATTCACCCCCTCATCCACTGTGGTGTTCATTCACCCCCTCATCCACTGTGGTGTTTGTTCATTCACCCCCTCATCCACCGTAAGGTCTGTTCATTCACCCCCTCATCCACCATAGTGTTAGATCATTCACCCCTTCATCCACTATAGTGTTAGATCATTCACCCCTTCATCCACCATAGTGTTAGATCATTCACCCCCTCATCCACGATAAGGTCTGTTCATTCACCCCCTCATCCACCAGAGTGTTAGATCATTCACCTCTTCATCCACTATAGTGTTAGATCATTCACCTCTTCATCCACTATAGTGTTAGATCATTCACCCCCTCATCCACCATAGTGTTAGATCATTCACCCCTTCATCCACTATAGTGTTAGATCATTCACCCCCTCATCCACCACAAGGTCTGTTCATTCACCCCCTCATCCACGATAAGGTCTGTTCATTCACCCCCTCATCCACCATAGTGTTAGATCATTCACCCCCTCATCCACCAGAGTGTTAGATCATTCACCTCTTCATCCACTATAGTGTTAGATCATTCACCCCCTCATCCACCATAGTGTTAGATCATTCACCCCTTCATCCACTATAGTGTTAGATCATTCACCCCCTCATCCACCATAAGGTCTGTTCATTCACCCCCTCATCCACCATAGTGTTAGATCATTCACCCCCTCATCCACCATAGTGTTAGATCATTCACCCCCTCATCCACCAGAGTGTTTGATCTCAGCTGAGAGAGGCCTATCTACGTTTTTGTACTCTACTGTGAACTTGTCCAATTGAGATGCAGCTGCATGACAAGATTTGTGTGTGTGTGTGTGTGTTGTGTGTGTGTGTGTGTGTGTGTGTGTGTGTGTGTGTGTGTGTGTGTGTGTGTGTGTGTGTGTGTGTGTGTGTTCCCCATGAAGAGGCCAGGTATCCTGTATGTGTGTGTCAGTGCAGTGTGTGATCATACCGTCATGTGGACATTCTCTCCGTGGTGTTTTTAAAAGGCTGAACATGTGACTTGGCATTGCGACGGTCCTAACAATACCCTCCCGGTTTCAAAATATACTAATATTTGTCATTCACTAGAATGTGTTAGGGAGTAAACACTTCATTGTGAAGAACCAGACAACTGCGGCCAGCTCAGAAGTGAAAAAGGAGAAGAACTCTAAAGAATTTTTAGACCTCATACTGCATGGCAATTATCAGACTCAGACGTCTGGAGGGATATTGTGTAAAAGTGTGAAGAGAGGGCAATTAAATATTTTCAAAGCAGAAGTACAACCTTCTTCAAAAGCTTCTTCAGATATTTGTATGTATTATGGATCCCCTTTAGTTCCTACCAAGGCAGCAGCTACTCTTCATGGCGTTTATTATGGATCCCCATTAGTTCCTACCAAGGCAGCAGCTACTCTTCATGGCGTTTATTATGGATCCCCATTAGTTCCTACCAAGGCAGCAGCTACTCTTCATGGCGTTTATTATGGATCCCCATTAGTTCCTACCAAGGCAGCAGCTACTCTTCATGGCGTTTATTATGGATCCCCATTAGTTCCTGACAAGGCAGCAACTACTCTTCATGGCGTTTATTATGGATCCCCATTAGTTCCTACCAAGGCAGCAGCTACTCTTCATGGCGTTTATTATGGATCCCCATTAGTTCCTACCAAGGCAGCAGCTACTCTTCATGGCGTTTATTATGGATCCCCATTAGTTCCTACCAAGGCAGCAACTACTCTTCATGGCGTTTATTATGGATCCCCATTAGTTCCTACCAAGGCAGCAACTACTCTTCATGGCGTTTATTATGGATACCCATTAGTTCCTACCAAGGCAGCAGCTACTCTTCCTGGCGTTTATTATGGATCCCCATTAGTTCCTACCAAGGCAGCAACTACTCTTCATGGCGTTTATTATGGATACCCATTAGTTCCTACCAAGGCAGCAGCTACTCTTCCTGGCGTTTATTATGGATCCCCATTAGTTCCTGACAAGGCAGCAACTACTCTTCATGGCGTTTATTATGGATCCCCATTAGTTCCTACCAAGGCAGCAACTACTCTTCATGGCGTTTATTATGGATCCCCATTAGTTCCTACCAAGGCAGCAGCTACTCTTCCTGGCGTTTATTATGGATACCCATTAGTTCCTACCAAGGCAGCAGCTACTCTTCCTGGCGTTTATTATGGATCCCCATTAGTTCCTGACAAGGCAGCAACTACTCTTCATGGCGTTTATTATGGATCCCCATTAGTTCCTACCAAGGCAGCAGCTACTCTTCCTGGGGTTTATTATGGATCCCCATTAGTTCCTACCAAGGCAGCAGCTACTCTTCCTGGCGTTTATTATGGATCCCCATTAGTTCCTGACAAGGCAGCAACTACTCTTCCTGGAGTCCAGCAAAATTAAGGCAGTTTAATACAATTTTTTAAACTTTACAATAGATTCACAGACTGTGTGCCCTCAGGCCCCTACTCCACCACTACCATATATACAGTATACAGTACAAAAATCTGTGTGTATAGTGCGTATGTTATCATGTGTGTGTGTGTTATCGTGTGTGTGTGTGTGTATGCATGTGTCTGTGCCTATCGTTGTGTTGCTTCACAGTCCCCGCTGTTCCATAAGGTGTTTTTTTATCTCTTTTTTAAATCTAATTTTACTGATTGCATCAGTTACTTTATGTGGAATAGAGTTCCATGTAGTCATGTCTCTATATAGTGCTGTGCACCTTGAAGGGGTTAAACCAAGGCCTCATACCTTTTAAAGGGTTAATAAATTGTGTTATGATAAACTGTAAAGTCTCCTCGTTAGGAGACCTCTGTGTGTGTATTAACACCTGTTTGGGTGTTGTGCCCTTCAGACACTATCAGAAGGCAGGAAACCTCCTACGCTGATACTCCTCCTGTCTGGGCCCCACCGTGGCTGTCTGAGGTTCTGAGAATACGACTGGTGTTCTGAGAACACAAGGCTGCCGCAGTCCTGATGACAACAGCCGTCTGTCAGAAGATGCTTAGACTCGTTCACCTTGTTATGACCCTATACTTGTGATGGAAGGTCAAGTTTCGGTCAAACTCACTTCTGAGCTTTTAATTGGCTGACAAGATGGTTGCTGCTGTCAGGGGGAGGTTAGATTTATTAAAATGTTGTTGCCAGGGAAACTCACGCAAGGAGGACTGGGGAGGCTATATGAGTTACAGGATGTAACCTGTTAATATGATGTATCAGGGATCCAGACCCCACCCCTAAGCACATGTATCACAACAGATAGGAACCAAACAATCCTACTAACCCAGTCACTTAGTGCCCCCCATCCAAGTTTGCCCCCACCCCCTCCCACTGCTCAATGTCAACCTCTTAACCCCCCAACCTTCCCTCCCAACACTGGAGCCTCCATCTAAAAGAGATTTTGTTTCAAGTTTTCCCAGCGCTACAGCGGAGATGAATGTGTAATCCTATGGGCGGAGCAGACAACGACTAGCTTTAATTTGTGGTCGACCATATGGTTGCAGGGGGAGGTGTTTTACAGTAGCACTCAAAGAAGCTGCTGTTTTTCTGCTGTATGGGAACGCAGTAGTCCTGTCACTATGCTATGTGATATTAACATAGTGTTTTGAGGCTTTAACAACAGAGACAGAGAGGAGGAGAACGTTTCTTAAGAAGCAGTTGTGTAAAGTACTTAAAAAATACTTTAAAGTACTACGTAAGACATTTTTGGGGGTATCTGTACTTTACTTTACTATTTATATTTTGGACAACTTTTACTTTTCCTCTACTACATTCATACTTTTTACTCCTACATTTTCCCTGACACCCAAAGTACTCATTACATTTAGAATGCTTAAGCCGGACAGAATTATGGCACCTATCAATATAACGCTCTGTCATCCCTACTGCCTCTGATCTGGCGGACTCACAAAACACAAATACTGTGTTTGTAAAGTATGTTGGAGTGTTGGAGTGCCCCTGTAATTAAAAATAACTTTGTACTGTCTGGTTTGCTTAATACAGCAATTTGATGTATAGCATTTACTTTTACTTTGTACTTTTACTCAAGTATGATAACTGAGGTCTTTTTCTACCATTGTACTTAAGTACATTTAAAATGAGATACTTTTAGACTTTTACTTTTACTTTTAGTAGTATTTTACTGGGTAACTTTCACCTTTACTTGAGTCATTTTCTCTTAAGGTATCTTAACTTTTACTCAAGTATGATAATGTAGTACTTTTTCCACCACTGTTAAGAAGTGGGGGTATTGAGGCATAGGGCTCTGGGATAGGGGTTGCACTCCGACCTAAAACCTTATTGCCCAATTAGAGCCACATTAGCAGACGGGTGGGTGTGGTCGGGTGGGCTAGCTTGGGGGGAAAAAAGCACCTCTTCCATTTTAGCTTTATAGAAGGGAATGAGCAAGACGAACGTAATTAGTATTCTCAATGGACATAGTCTGGCTACTGCGCAAACAGATCAACGCATGCCAAACTGGAGATGCTGCACAGTGGGGAGTAGTGCACTTTCATGCCCCGAAGAAGAAACACTGATGTAATATTTAACATGTTGTATATGGTATGTTTCCACATGGCTGTTTATACATTAGTTCCACTCAGACACACCTGACATACATGCATCTTCTCCCTGCCCTGGTCTCAGGCCATCCCTATTGAATCAGGTCATTTAATTGTAAAATACTATGGAAATCAAATGAATGATACAAGTTGGTGGTCCATGTTGCCAAGGAAACAAGGCAGCAGGGTTGCTCAGTTGTTGAGAAGACGTTTGCCCTCTTAAATCATAGATACACTGCATCTTCGACAGATGCCATTTCTATTGGAAATCGTAAAATGTACATGTTATCCTACATGTTATATTGACTTGACTGTAGTATCTGTGTATCTAATTGTTTTCCATAAGTGCTGCTGATTTTGTCATGCAGGGCTCTGCTTGAATAGAGGTTAAATAAAAATGTGTTTCTGACAGATTGGCAATCAGACCTACAGCTTTGCCTGAACTGACCTAGTGTTGAAGTGCACAGTGCCATACAGTATACGGCTTAACGTCTAGTACTGCTGTTACCATGGCAGCCAGATTGTAGCCAAGTCGACTGGCCAGAGCCTGGGCCAGATGTTAGAGATTTAGGGTCGATTTGGTTCAGCGGCTTAACCAACCCCTTCCCCCTTCATTGAGACCCCTTTCAACCAACCACAACTCCCCACCGGGCAGCTGCCTGGCTATATCAGACCAGACCAGACCAGATGTTCATCTATGGTTACTCATCTGGCGTTGACCATGGCTTCACTCTCAATTGACAGCCAACAAATACAAAGAGGGAGAATTGGGCCAGAGAAAAGTAGCCATTATGGATGGCCGATGCTAATATCAATATCACACGAGACGACACATATACAGTAAGAGAAAGAATTGACCCTTCGCAAAGCCCTGCCCCAGAATTTTGGGCAGTCAATCGCAACGCTCCAATGAGCGTTATGACTGTCGTCGAGTCCAACACCTCGGACAAGCTCACGTTTGAGACTCATGAAAGCCATTGAGGGCATTGCCGAAACGGAGAGTTTTCATCCAATTTTTATTTTTTTATGGCTAAATAATTGAACAGTGTTCCTGAAATGCAAAGCCTGTTGGAGTATTTTCTCGAATCTGAAATTATACTTTTGTTACATTGTTTGGTAGCTCAGCTAGTTAGCTCGCTATTTCTGACCACCCAACGTTGCTAACGCTAGCTAGCTAGTCAGTTAATATAACTTCTATTTTGATGTTTGCTAGCTAAGTTAGCCATGTTATCATTAAAACTCTCATCTGCTGTCAACATCAGGATACGATTTCAGAGAGCACTAGTTAGCTCCAAAAGTGTTTAGTAACTTTGGCTGCATGCTGTCAGTGTATTCAGAGCCCTCCAGTGGCGAGCAACACTACAACCTTCATTTTTACCAGGTTCCCGTGAAGCAATTGAAATTACAGTCCACCACAACATAACGGAGAGTCTCCTGATTAGCAAGGGGTAGTCTGTGTTTAATTTCATTGAGTATTAAAAACACAGTTTGAAATCATTGTGAGAGGACTGCACCAGTGGTTAGAACCAGTGAATTGGGTTTCCTGTGAATATGTTGTCCGAGGTTGCAACAGTAACTAAGGGGGGCGAGTCTTAGCGAAGGGTCAGTTGGGCCAGAGAAGAGTAGCCATTATAGCTTGCCAATGCTAATATCAATATTGTGTCTGTCTACATCGCACAAGATTACCTTTATTAACAAGCCTATCTACCGTAGTGTCTATTCTACTGCATCCCCTTTCCTCATCTTTATGGATTATGGCGACAGCCGCACCAGACGAGCCATTTTCCAATCATCTCGCTGCAAAAGACTTTGACATCACACATGTTGTACTGTTTATGACCGACAGCTGTACCCAAGAGTTTGACATCACACATGCTGTACTGTTTATAACCGACAGCAGTACCCAAGACGTTGACATCACACAGGCTGTACTGTTTATGACCGACAGCTGTACCCAAGACGTTGACATCACACAGGCTGTACTGTTTATGACCGACAGCTGTACCCAAGAGTTTGACATCACACATGCTGTACTGTTTATAACCGACAGCTGTACCCAAGATATTGACATCACACATGCTGTACTGTTTATAACCGACAGCTGTACCCAAGAGTTGACATCATGTCACCGGTGAGTGAGGTGCGTGTATTTTTTAATTACATTTATTTTATTTTTTTTAACCCTTTTTCTCCCCAATTTCATGGTGTCCAATTGGTATTTACCGTCTCGTTGCGGCAACTCACGTACGGACTCGGGAGAGGCGAAGGTCGAGAGCTGTGCGTGCTCAGGAACACAACCCAACCAAGCCGCACTGCTTCTTGACACAATGCCCACCTAACCCGGAAACCAGCCGCACCAGTGTGTCGGAGGAGACACGGTACACCTGGCGACCGTGTCAGCATGCACTGCACCCGGCCCACCACAGGAGTCCCTAGTGTGCGATGGGACAAGAACATCCTTGACGGCCAAATCCTCCCCTAACCCGGACGACACTGGGCCAATTGTACGCCGCCCCATGGGTATCTCGGTTGCGGTCGGCTACGACAGAGCCTGGACTCGAACCCAGAATCTCTAGTGGCACAGCTAGCACAGCGATGCAGTGCTTTAGACCACTGCGCCACTCGGGAGGCCCAAGTGCTTGTTTTAATGATTCAAGTTGTGTTGTTCAAAGGGATAAAAAAACTGCAGGGAACGGTTTAAACTCTCAGACGACAGACAGAGGTAACACCAGGATATGACTAACACAGCGATGAGGCCTCTCGAATGGCACTGAGGTCTAAGGCAATGCATCACTACAGATTCTGGGTTCAATCCCGGGCTGTGTCGCAGCCGGCCGAGACTGGGAGACCTATGAGGAGATGCACAATTGGCCCAGCGTCATCCTGATTAGGAGAGGGTTTTGCCGGCCGGGATGTCCTTGTCATGACCACAGTCATCCTGGAACCATCCACCACAGTCTTCCTTGAACCATCCACCACAGTCATCCTGGAACCATCCACCACAGCCCTCCTGGAACCATCCACCACAGTCTTCCTTGAACCATCCACCACAGTCATCCTGGAACCATCCACCACAGCCCTCCTGGAACCATCCACCACAGCCCTCCTGGAACCATCCACCACAGTCATCCTTGAACCATCCACCACAGCCCTCCTGGAACCATCCACCACAGCCCTCCTGGAACCATCCACCACAGCCCTCCTGGAACCATCCACCACAGTCATCCTTGAACCATCCACCACAGTCATCCTTGAACCATCCACCACAGCCCTCCTGGAACCATCCACCACAGTCATCCTGGAACCATCCACCACAGCCCTCCTGGAACCATCCACCACAGCCCTCCTGGAACCATCCACCACAGCCCTCCTGGAACCATCCACCACAGCCCTCCTGGAACCATCCACCACAGTCATCCTTGAACCATCCACCACAGTCTTCCTTGAACCATCCACCACAGCCCTCCTGGAACCATCCACCACAGCCCTCCTGGAACCATCCACCACAGCCCTCCTGGAACCATCCACCACAGTCTTCCTTGAACCATCCACCACAGCCCTCCTGGAACCATCCACCACAGTCATCCTGGAACCATCCACCACAGCCCTCCTGGAACCATCCACCACAGTCTTCCTTGAACCATCCACCACAGTCATCCTGGAACCATCCACCACAGCCCTCCTGGAACCATCCACCACAGCCCTCCTGGAACCATCCACCACAGCCCTCCTGGAACCATCCACCACAGCCCTCCTGGAACCATCCACCACAGCCCTCCTGGAACCATCCACCACAGTCTTCCTTGAACCATCCACCACAGTCATCCTGGAACCATCCACCACAGCCCTCCTGGAACCATCCACCACAGTCTTCCTTGAACCATCCACCACAGTCATCCTGGAACCATCCACCACAGCCCTCCTGGAACCATCCACCACAGCCCTCCTGGAACCATCCACCACAGCCCTCCTGGAACCATCCACCACAGCCCTCATGGAACCATCCACCACAGTCTTCCTTGAACCATCCACCACAGTACTTCTGGAACCATCCACCACAGTCTTCCTTGAACCATCCACCACAGTCATCCTGGAACCATCCACCACAGCCCTCCTGGAACCATCCACCACAGCCCTCCTGGAACCATCCACCACAGTACTTCTGGAACCATCCACCACAGTACTTCTGGAACCATCCACATAAACGCCATCGATAAAAGACAATACTGTGCAGCCGTCTTCATCGACCTGGCCAAGGCTTTCGACTCTGTCAATCACCGTATTCTTATCGGCAGACTCAATGGCCTTGGTTTTTTAAATTACTGCCTTGCCTGGTTCACCAACTACTTTGCAGACAGAATTCAGTGTGTCAAAAAAAAAAAAAATCCACCACAGTACTTCTGGAACCATCCACCACAGTACTTCTGGAACCTCTAATATAAACTACAAGAACCAGCAGCACTACAGTTGTAGTTTGCCAAGAAATAGCCTTGTTTTCCATCCCCAAAAATAAAATGAAAAAAAGAGAAAGAGAGAGGGAACAGAATGAAAGTCCGAAGGCTCTCTGTGAGGTTGTCCTACAGCTACTCATCATATATCCAGACGTCAGTGAGGACGTCAATTGGGGCGGAGAAGTCAATCCAGCACAGGATCAAAGGGAATGGAGATCGGTGGAAACTGAGTCAGGGTAACCCTGATATGCATGCAATGTTACAATGTGCTGAACCCAACTCCTCAAATACCCAATTCAGTCAAAACAAAAACACAAAGGGTTTTCGGGGCTAAACAAATCTGAAACCCAATCACTCACTCATCACAACATCAAAATGGCCTCTGAACACATACCACATACCTAAACACTGAAGACAAACATCCCTCACCCTTCTCATGGTCCCAAAAACGGTGAATCCTGAATCATCCGTCAGCCATGTAATCTGCATCCCCTTCACCTGAACCCCCCAACAAGAGCTACCCTTCCCTCCGACACAAGGTCTCTGCAGCTGAACACAGTGTGGAGTCCAATACTCTGTAGTGTGTGGACCAATAGTATTGACAGGGAATCAGTGTTTGTCCCAAAAACTGCCCTAGAACCTGGCCTGGGACCAGCGGGGGAAATTAAACAGAGACTGAAGTCACTGGGTCATTTTAATTGGTGAGACGTTAATCTCACCACCAGATATCCCTGGCACACAGTTTATCACGACACCTTACCAAGCGAACACACTGCAGACTGGAGAAGCACTACGGACTGCGTGTTGAGATGCTGAACCTTGCTGGAAATAGCTGTCGGGACGCCCACATAACAGTGACTTAATGTAGCTCTTCAAGGGGACCAAGTGGAGACTTTGCGTTAAGTACTGATGTTCTTGCACAGATGGATGGTATGGATAAATGCTTAGTACTTAGAAACATCAATATTCAGTGATCACAAATGGACAAAGATAAACGGATGACTCATATGAATACCACACTGCTGGTTGGGAGTAGCAGCTAGCAACAATATTACACATATCAGACCTAGCTGGTTCTACCTGTGGTTCGACCCCGTCATTTGGACCCTGGCAGTAAAAATCCAATCAACACCCCGCTCACATTTCTCTCTAGGTTCTCTCACCATCCCTCCAGCTCTTTCTACCTCCCTCGTTTTGCTGCATTTCATTATTGATACCCCTTGTCTTGGATGGCTGTTAGCCAAGTGGTTAGAGCGTTGGGCCAGTAACCGAAAGGTTGCTGGTTCGAATACTTGAGCCAAAAAGGTGAGCGATCTGTCTATGTGCCCTCGAGCAAGGCACTGAACCTTAATTTACTCCAGGGGTGCTGTACTACTATGGCTGAACCTGTAAAACAACACATTTCACTGCACTTCATGTGACAATACAACATAATGATATCCTTTTTCTCTCCACAACACTGATGAAGAGCAGACTATTTTCAGTGCATGTCCACTCTGTAGAACTCTGTAGAAGACTCTGTAGAAGTCAGATTCAGATTTCAAAATGGCAATACAATCATTTTTGTCTGTGACATACTCTACATGATTCCCCTTTTGTTACCATGGTCACGTAGACTGTAATAAATTAAGACTGTAATTCTGGATTTCCCCAATCCCAGTTAAGAGCAAAACATGGTATACAGTAGAACCATAAACCAGTAGTCACACCACATCTAGACAGAAAACTGATTACTACGACTAAATAAATTCTAGATTTTTTGACAAACTCACAGTGATGAAAATACAGAGAATTCTAATACTGTATCTAAAACTCACCAAATACACATGAATCATGTGATCTAAGCTGTCAAACAAGTTCAAATCAAATACAACAGTACATTCCACTAGTTCAGAGAGAAATCCGATATCCAACCTCTTTACGGTTTACTGTAGCTGCAGTACTTGAAATACCGGCAGACACACTTTGAACTACATAGGGTACATCCACATACTGTACACTAATCCACAGGAGTTTAAATGGAGGAGGAAGGAGAGGGCAGGAAGGTGGGAGGCAGAGCGTAGTGAGAGAGTGTGGCTTAGATAAATTATATCTCTCTCGCTCTATCAGTTCCAGCCAAACACCCAAAATGTACAATATTTGCAGAGCCTTTGTCTTGTATAAGCATACATATCATACACAGGAGGCTGGTGAGGGAAGGACGGCTCGTAATAATGGATGGAATGGACTAAATGGAATGATATCAAACTCATCCATGTGTTTGATGTGTTTAAACCATTCCATTCAGTCCACTGATACCGTACCTCAGTCTTCAGTAATAACCGATGGTACTGTAAGTGAATCTGCATGAGTAGATGAACATTAGGAGGACCGAGCACGCCCCCATTCTGTAGTGGAGCAGGTTGAGAGCTTTAAGTTCCTTGGTGTCCACATCACCAACAAACAAACATGGTTCAAGCACACCAAGACAGTCGTGAAGAGGACACGGCAAAACCTATTCCCCCTCAGGAGACTGAAAAGATTTGGCCTGGATCCTCAGATCCTCAAAAGGTTCTACAGCTGCACCATCGAGAGCATCCTGACGGGTTGCATCACTGCCTGGTATGGCAACTGCTGGATGTACCACCACTCACTTAGTAATGCATCAAAGAAGATTGTAGTCTGTGTTGCTGTGTCGTCATCTGAGGACAGACACACTGTTCAATTATTCATCAGCACAGCTTTTACCAAGGACATCTCCCTGTCATCCTCCAGATCTCCACATCCAAGCCAAAATCCTGGTTCCTCTACCCAGCACAGGTCCAGTTTGCTGGGGTAAGCACAGCAGTGGTGTCCCCATCCCTGGTTCTCTTGAATCCGTCCACAAAACGTGTATCGGTCCCAAAATCCATAAACACATAGGATAGGGTGTCCAATCAAAAACCCATATTTTGACCAATGGGTAATATA
Source organism: Oncorhynchus keta (assembly GCF_023373465.1). Taxonomy (NCBI): domain Eukaryota; kingdom Metazoa; phylum Chordata; class Actinopteri; order Salmoniformes; family Salmonidae; genus Oncorhynchus; species Oncorhynchus keta. The sequence continues at coordinate 12,578,484 of NC_068433.1, forward strand.
TGTTATCTGTGTAGATAATCCTCTAAGAAAACCAATGGTCCAAACCTCATGTCTCTATCAAATCAAGGTTTATTTGTCACGTGACACCGTATTTGGATTATCCTAATAATATGTTTTTACACATGAAGGATGGCCAGAATTAGGGTGACTAAATCGAAGGAGGCCAGAGAAAAAAATGTGGTCAAAAATCAGGAATATTGCATCGCCGTCAGCTAGGTTGGATTCTGTGCAAGAAGTAAGGCTCAGTTTCCTGTAGAACCTGTCATCTTTCTTCTTGAAACCGCAGGACATAAAATAATATAAATGTAAGATAGATGACGATTTTGAGACATGTCATGTAGTATTTTCATATATTAGTATACATTTTGTTCTCATTTTTAAAGATTTCTCACAAAAACAAGAGTACCTCTGTGAAATGTCAAAGGAGCACTGAGCGTATAGCAAACTTTTTATTCTCACAGTCTTTTACATTTAATTCAGCTCGTGTCATGCTAATTTAGCTTTGTGTGACCCACGGAAACAACAACCACTGAAAATCCTCAACATTTATGAGAAACCTGCACCTCTATGTCAGGGAGAACTTTTAGTGTAATATCACTCCTGTGTGTTATTAGTACACCGTGAGTGCACTGCAGAGCAGCCCTGATGCACTCTGTCAGTGGGTGACCATAGTACACTGATGCAGGGAGGGAACGTGTAAACTCAAACTGTGAGGATTAACACTGGATGTGTACACTCAAAGTACCCCAACTTGGCCCATCGCACAACTGGGTAACAACACACAAAAGGGGTGGAATGGAATATAAACTCAGAAAGTAAGTAAAATGGATTGCTTGTAGTATATTTAAAAAAAAAAGGGTGATGGCAGCTTCCAGAAATTACCGAAACAACTGATGTCACAACTAGTCATGCAAACTGATGTCAGCTTATGACCACTGACTTCCTGTCACTGTCATGATACCATCAGCTATTTGGTTAGAAATAACCATAATTTCCTAGCTTTGGTTACCTTTTCCCTTTCCACACATAGAGGACGCTTTCCACACAAATCTCTTGAAAAGATCATCAAGGCATACATAATCAACACCACCTGACACCTTCTTGACCCCCTCCAATTTGCATTCATCCTTTTACAGAGAGAGGGACTGATGATGCCATCCTCTCGCTCTCACATCTGGTGTACATGCATTTGGAGGGCAGTAAAGCCATTGTGTGTACCATGTTTGCAGATTTCTCCTCAGCATTTAACACAATCAATCTGTTGGTCCTCGCGGACAGACTGAGAGGAGACTTCGGACTTGATGCTGTGCTTATCACATGAATCACCAACTTCCTAACTGATAGGTCTCTGCAGGTACGAGTTGGCAACATACTCTCTGAGGTGCACACTACTTCAGTTGGAACCCCACAGGGCAGTGTTCTTTCACCAGTACTATACATACTGTATACAGACAGCTGCCGGAGCCGGTTCCCAGGGCGCCACCGGATCAAATATGCTGACGATATTGCTTTGGTCAGTCTTCTCGAAGGGGATGAGATGGAGCACGGACCGGCTCTGAATGATTTTACTGTCTGGTGTGAGACATCCCATCTAATATTAAATACATCAAGAACAAAGGGCATGGTGAATGACTTTCGAAGGAACACTACCATGCACACACCATCACTGATAAAAGGCGAGAAATAGTGGAGGAGAACAAACACCTTGGGCTAGTAATTGACAACAAGCTGTCCTGGGATCAGTGTACTGTCACTATTTTTAAGAAAGGCCAACAGAGACTGTACTTCCTATTAAAACTGCACTTTTTTTAATGCTGATCTAACCATCATGGTTCTCTTTTATAAATAATTAATTGAGAGAATTCTATCCTACTGCTTGACCTGCTGGTTTGGGAATATCAAGGTTGCACAGAAAAATAGGTTGGGCAAAGATAGTCAGGCCTTGTGGAAAAATCATGGGGCAGCAACAGCAAGAACTACCCTCTACAGTATAAAGCCAATAAAATAGCGGTTGACTCTTCCCATCCACTCCACTCTGAAGTCCAGCTCCTTCCCTCTGGACACCGGTACAGACTACCTAAGGTATAAAACACATAGGACCAAGACTTTTATTCCAAATGCAATTCTGCATCTTAACAAATGTTGGACTAACTGCACTTGCACTATGGACTTGCTAAGTGCCCAATTTTGCCTAATTATTTGTAAATATCCTTTGGTATTTAATTTTTTAGATGTTATATGTTTTATGACTGCTGCAAGATGAATTGCCTCTTCGAGGATATGAAACTTTTCTGAATCTGAATACATAGCTACACTAGCATGGTGAGAGAGGACCGGGCCTCCTGGCCAAAACACACAGATGGGAGACAGGATGTTTTTCACTGAATCTCAATGTTTTTCCCTTCCCCCTGTTGGACAGGGTAGTGTTTACTTTGGTTAAGCCATCAGTGATGCAATTACAACATACATCTTCTGTCCTGCACCCCGTGGCGATTTTAGCATGTCAATATTGGTGGGGCAAACAAAAATGGGGATGCATGCCAGCAAAGCCACTACACAACACAACACTAAACAATACATGAATTGCACTATAACGGTGACAAAAGGTACCCACAAACTGTTAGGGTCTACATAAAGCTGTCCCAAAAGCGGAGTCCCAACAGCTTACCACTGCTACACCTGGCTATCAGCGGAACCTTGTCTGGCAGCAAAACAGTTCATTCAGCTTCGTTTACTGCCTTTAAAAAAACATAGCTGATATGGCTGACTTGCTTAAACAAATGTGGTTTCTTCTGACAATTGAGACATACAAATTCTGGCATAATGTGACGACAAGCGGATAAGAGGCAATCTGTCATTTCCATTAAGACATTAATTGAGTGCGCTAGGATCGACGTAGTTAATTTAACTATTTGTTCACCACTTTTGAAATTACATTTACATTTAAGTCATTTAGCAGACGCTCTTATCCAGAGCGACTTACAAATTGGTGCATACACCTTATGACAACCAGTGGAACAGCCACTTGCATCTAAATCTTGTTGGGGGAGAAAGGGGGGTGAGAAGGATTACTTACCCTTACTTACCCTATCCTAGGTATTCCTTGAAGAGGTGGGGTTTCAGGTGTCTCCGGAAGGTGGTGATTGACTCCGCTGTCCTGGCGTCGTGAGGGAGTTTGTTCCACCATTGGGGGCCAGAGCAGCGAACAGTTTTGACTGGGCTGAGCGGGAACTGTACTTCCTCAGTGGTAGGGAGGCGAGCAGGCCAGAGGTGGATGAACGCAGTGCCCTTGTTTGGGTGTAGGGCCTGATCAGAGCCTGGAGGTACTGAGGTGCCGTTCCCCTCACAGCTCCGTAGGCGAGCACCATGGTCTTGTAGCGGATGCGAGCTTCAACTGGAAGCCAGTGGAGAGAGCGGAGGAGCGGGGTGACGTGAGAGAACTTGGGAAGGTTGAACACCAGACGGGCTGCGGCGTTCTGGATGAGTTGTAGGGGTTTAATGGCACAGGCAGGGAGCCCAGCCAACAGCGAGTTGCAGTAATCAAGACGGGAGATGACAAGTGCCTGGATTAGGACCTGCGCCGCTTCCTGTGTGAGGCAGGGTCGTACTCTGCGGATGTTGTAGAGCATGAACCTACAGGAACGGGACACCGCCTTGATGTTAGTTGAGAACGTCAGGTGTTGTCCAGGATCACGCCAAGGTTCTTAGCGCTCTGGGAGGAGGACACAATGGAGTTGTCAACCGTGATGGCGAGATCATGGAACGGGCAGTCCTTCCCCGGGAGGAAGAGGAGCTCCGTCTTGCTGAGGTTCAGCTTGAGGTGGTGATCCGTCATCCACACTGATATGTCTGCCAGACATGCAGAGATGCGATTCGCCACCTGGTCATCAGAAGGGTAAAGAAATGTACAGCAACAGAGTTCAGAACATGTACATCAAGTCAGAACCGTACAATAAATAAAAGGGGGCATATAAGCAGACAATGAAAGCTCTTACAATATTCAATGACTACATTTCTCTAAAACAGGTTACATGTGCACCACCAAGTCAGAACAGTAGGCGAAGACAACTGGGAAATCGGAAAAAAACAAGGTTGAATCATGAGGACGTCAGTGATCTTCAAGTCGTAGTTCTAGAAAGAGGCCCGAGTTCCTGACTTACAATTCCGAGTTGGATGACCTTTCAAAACGTATTTTCCCAGTCGGAGCTCGTTTTTTCCCGAGTTCCCAGTTGTCTTGAACTCACCGAAGTCGGATTTCCCAGTTGCGAGTTTACAGTTGTTTTGTGCGTGGCAGAGATCATGTTGGATTGACAGCATGGCCAATGTTGAATGTTTATCATTTTAAGCTTGGAAAAGAGACCCTTAAACCCAGACTTGTACGACACAGCCATTGCACTGAATAGCAGGCTAATGAATGCTTTGCAATGCTTGCAGATAGCCACTGATTCCTTCCAGACCATTGTTGAATTTGAGATGTACAACTTGTTGTGTAATGTTTATGTCCAATGGCTGATGAGCACAGATACGTTTTATCTTTAATTTCTCTTCATTATTTCTCTTCATATGAAAATGATTAAACGGATTTGCCAGTAGATTGTCAACTTGATTTATGATGGTGACTGCTAGCTAAGATTTTGAAAGTATAATGTTGACATGATCAGTCCAATCAAAGCTACTGTAGATATAACGTGATTTGACATCATTTTATCTGCTGCCAATGACCTTGAGCCTTCTTGGATGGGCACTTCTAATGTAACTCTATGGCAGGACCCAAGGGGCTTGAATTTTCGAGCTCTACCCCTAGACTTGCGGTGACGTAGTGTCCCCATGAGTGACAGAACACTGAGCCAATCACGGCGCAACTAGAGAACATTACCAACCCCTACTCTCCATATTTTTTCCACTGGCTGCCCCACCACCACAGAAAGCACTGAGCTAGGATGAAACACCTGTATTTTGAACCTGCCTTACTCAAGAAAGTAAAAAATAAACCATGTTTGTTTGCAGCTTTATTAACTCAATGATTTGTAAAAAAAAAAAAAAAAAAACATTTTAAAAATTACATTGTTTGTAAACTGATATGTGACACGTACTAATGTCAAAATAACATGAAAAAATATAGAATATAACATACAAAAAATATAGATATCATTTATTCATTTCCTTCAGCTAAAAATGTGACGGGTCGCACATGCCTCCACCAGACTAAGAGATAAAGCACTGGGCTTGTCACACCGCTGCCAGTACAGGTCAGAGAGGTGATGAAGGGACATGATCTTCGGTTCAGTAGTTGAGTCTGGACACATAGTTTCATAAATGAAATGACAGCCATTGCTCTCACAATGACAACATCTGGTCTTTGTACTAGTTGGCAACAGAGATGGAGACAGAGCCCTATAAAGATATTACACTGAGAGGTGACAGTCTGCTTAGAGACTGGTGATGCATTAAACCATTCATATCCCGAAGGACATGTGTTTATGTGGGGAGGGGAGAGAAAGAGAGAGAGAGAGAATGAGAGGAACAGAGGGGGGTATTGAGTGGTCTCCCAGTGAGAATTGATCATTGGGAGACCCCTGCTGCCCTCCTCCTCTCCTCTGATCCCCCTCTCCCTCTCCTGACACGGAAAGGCCACAGGAATATTGATCTGATGCTTATGTATTCATATTCACACTGTATAATGTGGCAGACCACTGACAGATAAACTTGGTCTACTATACTCAGAAATAACGTGTGTGAGGCTCATAATGCAAAGTAGTAGATTTATTGTATTTATAGTCTCTTCACTGTGTCCAGCTTGATAACAGTCCTTTATAGTCTCTTCACTGTGTCCAGCTTGATAACAGTCATTTATAGTCTCTTCACTGTGTCCAGCTTGATAACAGTCATTTATAGTCTCTTCACTGTCCAGCTTATTAACAGTCATTTATAGTCTCTTCACTGTGTCCAGCTTGATAACAGTCATTTATAGTCTCTTCACTGTGTCCAGCTTGATAACAGTCATTTATAGTCTCTTCACTGTGTCCAGCTTGATAACAGTCATTTATAGTCTCTTCACTGTGTCCAGCTTGATAACAGTCATTTATAGTCTCTTCACTGTGTCCAGCTTGATAACAGTCATTTATAGTCTCTTCACTGTCCAGCTTGATAACAGTCATTTATAGTCTCTTCACTGTCCAGCTTATTAACAGTCATTTATAGTCTCTTCACTGTGTCCAGCTTGATAACAGTCATTTATAGTCTCTTCACTGTGTCCAGCTTGATAACAGTCATTTATAGTCTCTTCACTGTGTCCAGCTTGATAACAGTCATTTATAGTCTCTTCACTGTGTCCAGCTTGATAACAGTCATTTATAGTCTCTTCACTGTGTCCAGCTTGATAACAGTCATTTATAGTCTCTTCACTGTGTCCAGCTTGATAACAGTCATTTATAGTCTCTTCACTGTCCAGCTTGATAACAGTCATTTATAGTCTCTTCACTGTCCAGCTTGATAACAGTCATTTATAGTCTCTTCACTGTCCAGCTTGATAACAGTCATTTATAGTCTCTTCACTGTGTCCAGCTTGATAACAGTCATTTATAGTCTCTTCACTGTCCAGCTTGATAACGGTCATTTATAGTATCTTCACTGTCCAGCTTGATAACAGTCATTTATAGTCTCTTCACTGTGTCCAGCTTGATAACAGTCATTTATAGTCTCTTCACTGTGTCCAGCTTGATAACAGTCATTTATAGTCTCTTCACTGTCCAGCTTGATAACAGTCATTTATAGTCTCTTCACTGTGTCCAGCTTGATAACAGTCATTTATAGTCTCTTCACTGTGTCCAGCTTGATAACAGTCATTTATAGTCTCTTCACTGTCCAGCTTGATAACAGTCATTTATAGTATCTTCACTGTGTCCAGCTTGATAACAGTCATTTATAGTCTCTTCACTGTGTCCAGCTTGATAACAGTCATTTATAGTCTCTTCACTGTGTCCAGCTTGATAACAGTCATTTATAGTCTCTTCACTGTGTCCAGCTTGATAACAGTCATTTATAGTCTCTTCACTGTCCAGCTTGATAACAGTCATTTATAGTATCTTCACTGTGTCCAGCTTGATAACAGTCATTTATAGTCTCTTCACTGTGTCCAGCTTGATAACAGTCATTTATAGTCTCTTCACTGTCCAGCTTGATAACAGTCATTTATAGTCTCTTCACTGTGTCCAGCTTGATAACAGTCATTTATAGTCTCTTCACTGTGTACAGCTTGATAACAGTCGTCAAAACTAAAGCTACACAGTCAGGGAGCATCAAAAACTGTAAAAGCAACGGATCCATTTTCAGTACGGCCCTCCATACCTCGGCAAAGACCGAATGCGGCCTGTGGGGAAAATACGTTTGACAGCCCTGGTCTATCCCCCTCAACTCCTGTGACTTTGAAGCGCTTCAAACAGACAAGTTCCAATGTCCATACTAGCACACTACTTAGAATGCATGCTTATTGCTTCATAGTTCATACTCAGTGATATGCTAGTGTGGACATTATGACAAACCCTAGTTCTGTTTCCATCTTGACCGAACTGACATGAGGTCAATTGTTTAAGGCAGAGCACTTGGCGGTTGTTCCCCAACCCCAAAAATGCGATATACAAATATATCTTCTAGGACTGCAGTGTTCACCACATCAGAGAGAGCAGACCGATGATCCCAGTCATCCTAATCTGCTGTGACTCCAGTGTGTCTAAATCTGATGACTGGATTGATGCTGGTTAGAACGTAGAACAAAGTAGCCTTAGGGTTCGTTCTGACATGCAGAGTATATTGTCTGGTTTAGAGTACTCTACTGGGTGGTTAGCCTATCCATGTATGTTGCTGTTAGAGTACTCTACTGGGTGGTTAGCCTATCCATGTATGTTGCTGTTAGAGTACTCTACTGGGTGGTTAGCCTATCAATGTATGTTGCTGTTAGAGTACTCTACTGGGTGGTTAGCCTATCCATGTATGTTGCTGTTAGAGTACTCTACTGGGTGGTTAGCCTATCCATGTATGTTGCTGTTAGAGTACTCTACTGGGTGGTTAGCCTATCCATGTATGTTGCTGTTAGAGTACTCTACTGGGTGGTTAGCCTATCCATGTATGTTGCTGTTAGAGTACTCTACTGGGTGGTTAGCCTATCCATGTATGTTGCTGTTAGAGTACTCTACTGGGTGGTTAGCCTATCAATGTATGTTGCTGTTCTCTTTGTTATTTTGTCTTCATCAATTGGACAGCCACACGCTCAGTATAGTAATGCTTCAGCGAACACACAAATGTCACACCATGCCAGTGGCCAAGGCAACGCCGGCTCAAAATAAGGTGTGGTTCACAATAGCTCACACAGTGTTCACATTAATGACTTGATATGTGAGCAGGTGTTATTTTCCAATACTGCTGCATTAATCTCCTTAGACACAGCAGAACAGTCATTAATCTGTCTATGGACACTGTGTGTTAACAGAAACAGATACACACACGCACGCACGCACGCACGCACGCACGCACGCACGCACACACACACACACACACACACACACACACAGACACAGACAAACACACAAACTCGCTCTATACCCTGACCTAGTTGTGAAAGACTGAGCACCACAGGACATCCCAGTCAATAAGGTAAACACATCATGTACTGGAACACCAGGTAGTCCCTCGGCACATTATGTACTGGAACACCAGGTAGTCCCTCGGCACATCATGTACTGGAACACCAGGTAGTCCCTCGGCACATCATGTACTGGAACACCAGGTAATCCCTCGGCACATCATGTACTGGAACACCAGGTAGGCACATCAACTGGAACACCCCTCGGCACATCATGTACTGGAACACCAGGTAGTCCCTCGGCACATCATGTACTGGAACACCAGGTAGTCCCTCGGCACATCATGTACTGGAACACCAGGTAGTCCCTCGGCACATCATGTACTGGAACACCAGGTAGTCCCTCGGCACATCATGTACTGGAACACCAGGTAGCCCCTCGGCACATCATGTACTGGAACACCAGGTAGTCCCTCGGCACATCATGTACTGGAACACCAGGTAGTCCCTCGGCACATCATGTACTGGAACACCAGGTAGTCCCTCAACACATATATATGTATTCACTACACAGAGAATAATGAATCTATGCTGCAATCAGCCTGGGGTGTAGAAAGGTTCTGTGTATACTGACTGGCAACGCACAAGGACTATAGCACAGGCTGATTGCAGCATCGTTGTTCTCTGTGTCCCAGAGGAGGATGCCCAGGGAGGATGCCTGTCCATGGGCAGAGATGGGCACCTTTCTGAGCATGGATATGCGGGAAGGGTAGCACATTCAGTGATGGTGGTGAACTTCTGACAGCTTAAGAATGGGTATTCCTCATCCTTTAAATGTGGTTAGCTAAGCAGTGGGTGTGGTGGTGTAGATGGTAGTGGTGTAGATGGTGGTGGTGGTGTAAATTGTGGTGGTGGTGTAGATTGTGGTGTAGATGGATGGTGGTGGTGGTGTGGATGGTGGTGGTGGTATAAATTGTGGTGGTGGTGTAGATGGTGGTGTAGATGGATGGTGGTGGTGGTATAAATTGTGGTGGTGGTGTAGATGCTGGTGGTGGTGGTGATGGTGTAGATGGTGGTGTAAATTATGATGATGGTGTATATGGTGTTGGCGTTGTAGATTGTGGTGGCGTTGAAGATGGAGGTGTAGATTGTGATGTAGATGGTGGTGGTGTAGATGTGGTGGTGGAGAAGGTGGTGGTTGTGTAGATGGTGGTGGTGTAGATGGTGGTGTATGTGGTGGTGGTGTAGATGGTACTGGTGGCGGTGAAGAAGGTGGTGGTGGTGTAGATGGTGGTGGTGTAGATCATGGTGTAGGTGGTGGTGGTGTAGATGGTACTGGTGGCGGTGAAGAAGGTGGTGGTGGTGTAGATGGTGGTGGTGTAAATTGTGGTGGTGGTGTAGATGCTGATGGTGTAGATGCTGGTGGTGGTGGTGTAGATGGTGGTGTAAATTATGATGGTGGTGTAGATGGTGGTGGCATTGTAGATGTGGTGGTGGTGTAGATGGTGTAGATGGTGGTGGTGTAGATGGTACTGGCGGTGGTGTAGAGGGTGGTGGTGGTGTAGATGGTCGTGAAGATTGTGGTGGTGTATTTGGTGGTGGTGTTGTAGATGTTGGTGATGGTGATGGTGGTGGTGGTGTAGATGGTGGTGGTCTAGATGGTGGTGTGTAGATTGTGGTGTTGTAGATGGTGGTAGTTGTGGTGTAGATGGTGGTGGTGGTGGTGGTGTAGATGGTGGTGTAAATTATGATGGTGGTGTAGATGGTGGTGGCATTGTAGATGGTCGTGAAGATTGTGGTGGTGTATTTGGTGGTGGTGTAGATGTTGTAGTGGTGTAGATGGTGGTGGTGTAGATGGTGGTAGTTGTGGTGTAGATGGTGGTATAGATAGTGGTGTTGGTGTAGATGGTGGCGGTGGTGTAAATGGTGGTGGTATAGATGGTGGTGGTGGTGTAGATGGTGGTGTAGATGCTGGTAGTGGTGGTGTAGATAGTATTGGTGGTGTAGATGGAGGTGGTAGTGGTGTCGATAGTGGTGGTGCTGGTGTAGGTGGTGGCGGAGATGGTAGTGGTGTAGATAATGGTGGTGCTGTAGTTGGTGGTGTAGATGTGGGTAGTGCTTAAGATGGTAGTGAAGATTGTGGTGGTGTATTTGTTGTAGTCTAGATGTTTGTGGTGGTGTAGATAGTGGTGGAGATATAGATGGTTGTGGTGTTGTAGATGGTGTTGGTGGTGATGGTTTAGAATGTGGTGGTGGTGGTCTATTTGGTGGTGGTGTTGTAAATGGTGGTGATGGTGTAGATTTTATTTTTTTATTTTACCTTTATTTAACCAGGCAAGTCAGTTAAGAACACATTCTTATTTTCAATGACTGCCTGTTGACAGATTTGTACCTTGTCAGCTCGGGGGTTTGAACTCGCAACCTTCCGGTTACTAGTCCAACGCTCTAACCACTAGGCTACGCTGCCGCCCCTGGTGGTCTAGATGTTTGTGATGGTGTAGATAGTGTTGGTGTAGATGGTGGTGTAGTAGATGGTGGTGGTGTTGTAGTGGTGGTGTAGATGGTGGAGGTAGTGTTTAAGATGGTGGTGAAGATTGTGGCGGTCTATTTGGTGGTGTTGTTGTAAATGGTGGTGATGGTGTAGATTTAATTTTTTAATTTTTTTAATTTTACCTTTATTTAACCAGGCAAGTCAGTTAAGAACACATTCTTATTTTCAACGACGGCCTGGGAACAGTGGGTTAACTGCCTGTTCAGGGGCAGAACGACAGATTTGTACCTTGTCAGCTCGGGGGTTTGAACTCGCAACCTTCCGGTTACTAGTCCAACGTTCTAACCACTAGGCTACGCTGCCGCCCCTGGTGGTCTAGATGTTTGTGATGGTGTAGATGGTGGTGGTGGTGTAGATAGTGTTGGTGTAGATGGTGGTGTAGTAGATGGTGGTGGTGTTGTAGTGGTGGTGGTGGTGGTGTAGATGGTGGTGGTGTAGATAGTGTTGGTGTAGATGGTGGTGGTGTTGTAGATAGTGGTGGTGTTGTAGATAGTGGAGGTAGTGTTTAAGATGGTGGTGAAGATTGTGGCGGTCTATTTGGTGGTGTTGTTGTAAATGGTGGTGATGGTGTAGATTTAATTTTTTAATTTTTTAATTTTACCTTTATTTAACCAGGCAAGTCAGTTAAGAACACATTCTTATTTTCAACGACTGCCTGTTCAGGGGCAGAACGACAGATTTGTACCTTGTCAGCTCGGGGGTTACTAGGGGGGTTACTAGTCCAACGATAGTGGTGGAGGTGTAGATGGTGGTGGTGTAGATGGTGGTGGTGTTGTAGATAGTGGTGGTGGTGTAGGTTTAGATGGTGGTGGTGTTGTAGATAGTGGTGGTGGTGTAGGTTTAGATGGTGGTGGTGGTGTAGATAGTGGTGGTGGTGTAGGTTTAGATGGTGGTGGTGTTGTAGATAGTGGTGGTGGTGTAGGTTTAGATGGTGGTGGTGGTGTAGATAGTGGTTTAGACATGGAAGATGGGCGGAATGATGGAAGATGGGTATTTCTCCTCATATCTGGATGCTGTGGTTGATTACGGGGTGAGAAGGTATATAACTGTGTGGAAAGTAATGATCAGGAGGTGTTGGATGTGAGAATGGGCAGGTGAAGGCAAAGCATTATGGGTACCGAGCTGTCTAGCCACGTACCTTGCGTTTGCGCTCGGCCCGTTCCCGGGAACGTATCCTCCTCTGACGGGCTTTCTCCAGAGCCTTCAGGTCAGGACCCTGCTGCTCCACCAGCTCCACTCTGGACTTCTTAATGTGGGCAGCGGCGTGCGCCATGGCTGCCTGCTACCTCCTACTACAGTGATTCCAGACAAAATCAACCCAAACCTCCTTTAAAATTCCCCCAAAGACTCCCAGAGTCCCAAAGAGCAGTAGCGCCAGCGAAGGGTTAAAATAAATTGATTCCCAGCGGGTGACTTTCCCCCGAGAGCAGGAAGACGTTGGAGCCGAGCCGTCTGCTCCCACAACTCTGCGGGAAAGCAGAGGAGGAGGAAGGAAAGAAGAGAGAAAGAGAGAGGTGTAGCCACTAGTCCTCTATGCCTCCAGCTACAACCACCACCACATATGAACTGGTCCTGATCTACATTCAGAGCCCCACTCCCCGGAACTCTGCATCTGATGTTTGGACTGTGTGTTTGTGTGTGGATAGAAACAGGGAGATATAGATAGATAGGAGAGAGAGAGAGAGAGACAGAGAGAGAGAGAGAGAGAGAGAAAGAGAGAGAGAGCGAGAGGAGGGGGCGTGTCTGATACACACCACCAGAGGTAAGCTGACAGGCAGAGAGAGAGAATAAGAGAGACAGAGATCCAGCTGCTGTGGGAAGCTTCAGGTTTGGATCTGTCTGTCAGTTATCCCAAATACAAGACTTCCCCACTAATCACGCAACAGGGGTAGGGAGGAGAGAGAAGGGGTGAGGATACGGTGGCTGAGAGCACTGTTTACTGTCGTTTGGTTGGAAAGCGGAAAGAACCATGTGCTTCGAACCGAGGGGGACACAGAGGAGACACAGTAAATCTCCCTTAAATACCTTACTCCTTCCCCCTTACAATGGAGTAAAATGGTACATTCTGCTGCTGCCGAATTCACAGCTCGAGCAAACACACACGCGCACACACACACACGCACACACGCACGCACGCACACACACACACACACACACACACACACACACACACACACACACACACACACACACACACACACACACACACGCACACGCACACGCACACGCACACACGCACACACGCGCGCGCGCACACACACACGTCAGACTCCTCTGTTACTGAACACAACACTTCTTTACCTAGAGCCATGAAACCAATAAAGCAGTGTATAAAATGTACGAAAAGTATGAAATGACCTGCATTACAATTCCCCAGCCAAACAGGAAACTAGTCATATATTTATAATGGTGTGTGTGGGTTTAAAAACTAAACAAGGCATTATTATTTAATGCGTACGTACTGTACAGTTACATGTGGTTTGCCCACATATGTAGGTTTCAAAATGTTTGTATGTCCACATGCTTGGAGTATAGAGTCATGTAAGTGTGTGTTGGCTGGAGAGGTGACACAGCACTGGTGATGTCATAATGTGTCTGTGCCTACCAGACAGCCCCAGCTGGACCTAGCTACTACGTACTGGCATCAACTCGCACATCCTACACACTCACACCCAACCAGTGTTGGGGAAGCTACTCTGAAAATATAGTTTACCAAGCTACCGATTACTGACCACTGGAAGACTTTCAGCTACACTAAAGCTACTCTCAATAAAAATATAGTGAACTTAACTAAAGTTACATACAAATGACTTTTGCGGAAAATTATCATATCTACAGTGAATCTGACATTTCATAGAATTCAAATGGCAAGAACAGATCACTTTGTAGTCAGATGTTTAATTTAGTCTATTGAACACAAAACATATGTTTCAAGGGAGAGTTAGGCAAGTCTAATGCCGAAACATAAAGGAAATTATTTTTGAAAAACAAACAGTACTGTGTAGTTCCAGTAGTTAGCTACATCGCTACATGGTAAAACAATAGTGTGTAGTTCCAGACACACCCCTCCTCAACCCTATTCAGTCTCATTATATTCAGACACCCCTCCTCAACCCTATTCAGTCTCATTCTATTCAGACACCCCTCCTCAACCCTATTCAGTCTCATTCTATTCAGACACCCCTCCTCAACCCTATTCAGTCTCATTATATTCAGACACCCCTCCTCAACCCTATTCAGTCTCATTCTATTCAGACACCCCTCCTCAACCCTATTCAGTCTCATTCTATTCAGACACCCCTCCTCAACCCTATTCAGTCTCATTATATTCAGACACCCCTCCTCAACCCTATTCAGTCTCATTATATTCAGACACCCCTCCTCAACCCTATTCAGTCTCATTATATTCAGACACCCCTCCTCAACCCTATTCAGTCTCATTCTATTCAGACACCCCTCCTCAACCCTATTCAGTCTCATTATATTCAGACACCCCTCCTCAACCCTATTCAGTCTCATTCTATTCAGACACCCCTCCTCAACCCTATTCAGTCTCATTATATTCAGACACCCCTCCTCAACCCTATTCAGTCTCATTGTATTCAGTGAAAGTCCATGTGATAAACCAGTCTTGTGTCTCCTTTTCAGCTGAGAAGCAGGGGCACTGATATCTACATTAATGTCAATAATGTCAGGGGACCATTGAACCGGACCGACTAAAGGAGGAGGAGCAGAAAGGGGATAGAGAGAAAGGAGAGAAAAGGGTGGAGAGGAAGAGGAGGGGCGAGAGTTCATCAAGCAGAGAGGGGTAATCATATTTATCATTACAATCACGGGAATGTCAAAAGCCTTATTAGAAATGGCTGCACTCTCACACATTCAGAGAATATACCTCTGTATTCACACCATAATACCACCATCTAAATACAGAAGGACTGGAATAAGTAGAGGACATCAACTGATGTATTAGTACAATCCATTGATATAGAGATCTGTGATTTCTCCTTACAAAGCCAACCATGTCCTCCTACATTAGAATCATCTCAGCTACTCCAGTATGCGGCTAGCATTTCAAAAGCCACTGTTAGGAACAGAACAGTGAATGCTGTAGTCATTCCCACAAAGAGAGAATCCTTCTGGGTAGCACCGATGTATCGTTCATGGCATGTTATCCTTTGTAGCTCAGCTGGTAGGGCATGGCACCTGTAATGCCAGGGTAGTGAGTTCAATTCCCAGAACCACCCACGTGCAAAATGTATGCAAGCATGACTGTAAATTGCTTTGGTTAAAGTGTCTGCTAAATGGCATACAGTTGAAGTCGGAAGTTTACATACACCTTAGCCAAATACATTTAAACTTGGTTTTTCACAATTACAGACATTTAATCCTAGTAACAATTCCCTATCTTTGGTAAATTAGGATCACCACTTTATTTGAAGAATGTGAAATGTCAGAATAATAGTAGAGAGAATGATTTATTTCAGCTTTTATTTGTTTCATCACATTCGCAGTGGGTCAGAAGTTTACATACATTCAATTAGGATTTGGTAGTATTGCCTTTAAATTGTTTAACTTGGGTCAAACGTTTCGGGTAGCCTTCCACAAGCTTCCCACAATAAGTTGGGTGAATTTTGGCCCATTCCTCCTGACAGACCTTGTGTAACTGAGTCAGGTTTGTAGGCCTCCTTGCTCGCACACACTTTTTCAGTTCTGCCCACACATTTTCTATAGGATTGAGGTCAGGGCTTTGTGATGGCCACTCCAATACCTTGACTTTGTTGCCCTTAAGCCATTTTGCCTCAACTTTGGAATTATGCTTGGGGTCATTGTCCATTTGGAAGACCCATTTGCGACCAAGCTTCAACTTCCTGACTGATGTCTTGAGATGTTGCTTCAATATATCCACATAATTTCCCCCCCTCATGATGCCATCTATTTTGTGAAGTGCACCAATCCCTCCTGCAGCAAAGCACCCCCACAACATGATGCTGCCACCCCCTTGCTTCACAGTTGGATGGTGTTCTTCGGCTTGCAAGCATCCCCCTTTTTCCTCCAAACAGCTATTTTTTTGTTTTATTAGACCAGAGGACATTTCTCCAGACAGTACGAAAAAGTACAGCTTTTTTATGGCGGTTTTAGAGCAGTAGCTTCTTCCTTGCTGAGCGGCCTTTCAGGTTATGTTGATATAGGACTCGTTTTACTGTGAATATAGATACTTTGTACCTGTTTCCTCCAGCATCTTCAGAAGGTCCTTTCCTGTTGTTCTGGGATTGATTTGCAGTTTTCACACCAAAGTACGTTCATCTCTAGAAAACAGAACGCGTCTCCTTCCTGAGTGGTATGATGGCTGCCTGGTCCCATGGTGTTTATACTTGCGTACTATTGTTTGTACAGATGAACGTGGTACCTTCAGGCATTTGGAAATTGCTCCCAAGGATGAACCAGATTGTGGAGGTCTACTATTTGTTTTTTTGTGGAGGTCTTGGCTGATATATCTTGATTTTCCCATGATGTCAAGCAAAGAGTCACGGAGTTTGAAGGTAGTCCTTGAAATACATCCACAGATACACCTCCAATTGACTCAAATTATGTAAATTAGCAGCTTCTAAAGCCATGACATCATGGAATTTTCCAACTTGTTTAAAGGCACAGTTAACTCGGTGTATGTGAACTCCTGACCCACTGGAATTGTGATACGGTGAATTATATGTGAAATAATCAGTCTGTAAACAATTGTTGGGAAAATGACTGTGTCATGCACTATAGTTTGTTAACAAGAAATGTGTGGAGTGGTTGAAAACGAGTTTTAATGACATTTACTGCAGCATAACGAGAATCAAAACATGACTAAATCTTACATTAAGCTAGCATTCATCTAGGTTTTTGTTATGAAATATGACAGGAAAGACCCTCCTTTCCGACAGTGAATGTTGGCAGGTTAATTTCAGCACCACAAGACAGGTTTTTTTTATTTTATCTTACTGAATTGAACATGACCCCACACTGTAAAATGCTGTGTGGATTTGAATGTTAAGCCCTGTCCACAGTGCTGAAAGCAATGCTGGCAAAGAAAGCAATTTTAATGAAAGTTTGAGGTTTATCAACCTCTATAGGTGGCGCTCTTTAACATTTCCGCTGATTGTGGTTCCCACCTCGGTACCACGTCCTTAAGAAGTTAAGCCCTGTCCACGGTGCTGAAAGCAATGCTGGCAAAGAAAGCAATGGGGATTAGATCAGTTCACTGGCAACTTCACATTGTATTCTAATAGAATAGAGCACCATTTGACGCTCTTAAAACACACACAGACGGTACGTTTATTTACTTACTATACCCTTATTTTACCAGGTAAGTTGACTGAGAACATATTCTCTTTTACAGAAACGACCTGGGCAAGAGTTACAGGGAAGAGGAGAAGGGATGAATGAGCCAATTGGAAGCTGGGGATGATTAGTTGACCATGATGGTATGAGGGCCAGATTGTGAATTTAGCCAGGACACAGGGGTTAACACCCCTACTCTTACAATAAGTGCCATGGGATCTTTAGTGACCACGTTGTGTCAGCACACCCGTTTTAACGTCCCATCCGAAACACATACAGAAGGATCCCTTCTCTCACCCAGTCCTTCCTGTTTGGAATCGCACCATTTGAACCAAGGAGCACCTACTCATTGACCCACTCACTAAGGAGCGAGAACGTCGCCTTGTCTAACAACCCACACAACACTACGCCGTTCACCATTTCCAACGCAGTATGTTTTGGTTCTATTCTGGGTGTAAAATTCTGGCCTCTGCCTCCAACAGTTCATGCTTCTATACCATGCCGCCACCTAGTGACCAATTTAATATTACACTGATTTAATCCAAAAGGATGACAGCTCTTTCTGGGTGGTTGCATGTGGATTGGAGAAGCACCACTCTCATTTCATTGCATGTCCTCAGGATGTGTATATAAAAGACATGATGTATGTTTGGAGTGTGTGCTGCTTTATTCTGGTGTTTAGATGTAGATTTCTAGGTGACTTGCAGCCGAGGCACTTGTGCTGACTAGGAGTTCCTGCCCCAGGGGGCCTTTAGAGCATAGTCTAGATGACCATGTTGAAGACAGTATCCTGGCTCTCAGTAATGTGATGTTGAAGACAGTATCCTGGCTCTCAGTAATGTGATGTTGCATGTTGAAGACAGTATCCTGGCTCTCAGTAATGTGATGTTGAAGACAGTATCCTGGCTCTCAGTAATGTGATGTTGAAGACAGTATCCTGGCTCTCAGTAATGTGATGTTGCATGTTGAAGACAGTATCCTGGCTCTCAGTAATGTGATGTTGAAGACAGTATCCTGGCTCTCAGTAATGTGATGTTGAAGACAGTATCCTGGCTCTCAGTAATGTGATGTTGCATGTTGAAGACAGTATCCTGGCTCTCAGTAATGTGATGTTGAAGACAGTATCCTGGCTCTCAGTAATGTGATGTTGCATGTAGACAGTATCCTGGCTCTCAGTAATGTGATGTTGAAGACAGTATCCTGGCTCTCAGTAATGTGATGTTGAAGACAGTATCCTGGCTCTCAGTAATGTGATGTTGCATGTTGAAGACAGTATCCTGGCTCTCAGTAATGTGATGTTGTATCCTGCTCTCAGTAATGTTGTTGAAGACAGTATCCTGGCTCTCAGTAATGTGAAGACAGTATCCTGCTCTCAGTAATGCGATGTTGAAGACAGTATCCTGGCTCTCAGTAATGTGATGTTGAAGACAGTATCCTGGCTCTCAGTAATGTGATGTTGCATGTTGAAGACAGTATCCTGGCTCTCAGTAATGTGATGTTGAAGACAGTATCCTGGCTCTCAGTAATGTGATGTTGAAGACAGTATCCTGTCTCTCAGTAATGTGATGTTGAAGACAGTATCCTGGCTCTCAGTAATGTGATGTTGCATGTTGAAGACAGTATCCTGGCTCTCAGTATGTGATGTGATGTTGAAGACAGTATCCTGGCTCTCAGTAATGTGATGTTGCATGTTGAAGACAGTATCCTGGCTCTCAGTAATGTGATGTTGAAGACAGTATCCTGGCTCTCAGTAATGTGATGTTGAAGACAGTATCCTGGCTCTCAGTAATGTGATGTTGAAGACAGTATCCTGGCTCTCAGTAATGTGATGTTGAAGACAGTATCCTGGCTCTCAGTAATGTGATGTTGAAGACAGTATCCTGGCTCTCAGTAATGTGATGTGATGTTGAAGACAGTATCCTGGCTCTCAGTAATGTGATGTTGAAGACAGTATCCTGGCTCTCCTGAAGACAGTATCCTGGCTCTCAGTAATGTGATGTTGAAGACAGTATCCTGGCTCTCAGTAATGTGATGTTGACAGTAGCTCTCAGTAATGTGATGTTGAAGACAGTATCCTGGCTCTCAGTAATGTGATGTTGAAGACAGCAGTATCCTGGCTCTCAGTAATGTGATGTTGAAGACAGTCAGTCCTGAAGACAGGCTCTCAGTAATGTGATGTTGAAGACAGTATCCTGGCTCTCAGTAATGTGATGTTGAAGACAGTATCCTGGCTCTCAGTAATGTGATGTATTTGTTGAAGACAGTATCCTGGCTCTCAGTAATGTGATGTTGAAGACAGTATCCTGGCTCTCAGTAATGTGATGTTGAAGACAGTATCCTGGCTCTCATGTAATGTGATGTTGAAGACAGTATCCTGGCTCTCAGTAATGTGATGTTGTCCTGCTCTCAGTAATGTGATGTTGAAGACAGTATCCTGGCTCTCAGTAATGTTGATGTTGAAGACAGTATCCTGGCTCTCAGTAATGTGTAATGTTGAAGACAGTATCCTGGCTCTCAGTAATGTGATGTTGAAGACAGTATCCTGGCTCTCAGTAATGTGATGTTGAAGACAGTATCCTGGCTCTCAGTAATGTGATGTTGAAGACAGTATCCTGGCTCTCAGTAATGTGATGTTGAAGACAGTATCCTGGCTCTCAGTAATGTGATGTATTGCTCAGTAATGTTGAAGACAGTATCCTGGCTCTCAGTAATGTGATGTTGAAGACAGTATCCTGGCTCTCAGTAATGTGATGTTGAAGACAGTATCCTGGCTCTCAGTAATGTGATGTTGAAGACTCTGGCTCTCAGTAATGTGATGTTGAAGACAGTATCCTGGCTCTCAGTAATGTGATGTTGAAGACAGTATCCTGGCTCTCAGTAATGTGATGTTGAAGACAGTATCCTGGCTCTCAGTAATGTGATGTTGAAGACAGTATCCTGGCTCTCAGTATGTGATGTGATGTTGAAGACAGTATCCTGGCTCTCAGTAATGTGATGCTTGAAGACAGTATCCTGGCTCTCAGTAATGTGATGTTGAAGACAGTATCCTGGCTCTCAGTAATGTGATGTTGCAGTATCCTCTCTCAGTAATGTGATGTTGAAGACAGTATCCTGGCTCTCAGTAATGTGATGTTGAAGACAGTATCCTGGCTCTCAGTAATGTGATGTTGAAGACAGTATCCTGGCTCTCAGTAATGTGATGTTGATGTTGAAGACAGTATCCTGGCTCAGTCAGTTGAAGACAGTATCCTGGCTCTCAGTAATGTGCTCTCAGTAATGTGATGTTGAAGACAGTATCCTGGCTCTCAGTAATGTGATGTTGAAGACAGTATCCTGGCTCTCAGTAATGTGATGTTGAAGACAGTATCCTGGCTCTCAGTAATGTGATGTTGAAGACAGTATCCTGGCTCTCAGTAATGTGATGTTGAAGACAGTATCCTGGCTCTAATCCTGGCTCTCAGTAATGTGATGTTGAAGACAGTATCCTGGCTCTCAGTAATGTGATGTTGAAGACAGTATCCTGGCTCTCAGTAATGTGATGAAGACAGTATTGAAGACAGTATCCTGGCTCTCAGTAATGTGTGTTGAAGACAGTATCCTGGCTCTCAGTAATGTGATGTTGAAGACAGTATCCTGGCTCTCAGTAATGTGATGTTGAAGACAGTATCCTGGCTCTCAGTAATGTGATGTTGAAGACAGTATCCTGGCTCTCAGTAATGTGATGTTGAAGACAGTATCCTGGCTCTCAGTAATGTGATGTTGAAGACAGTATCCTGGCTCTCAGTAATGTGATGTTGAAGTGAAGACAGTATCCTGGCTCTCAGTAATGTGATGTTGATCCTGGCTCTCAGACAGTATCCTGGCTCTCAGTAGTGTGATGTTGAAGACAGTATCCTGGCTCTCAGTAATGTGATGTTGAAGACAGTATCCTGGCTCTCAGTAATGTGATGTTGAAGACAGTATCCTGGCTCTCAGTAATGTGATGTTGAAGACAGTATCCTGGCTCTCAGTAATGTGATGTTGAAGACAGTATCCTGGCTCTCAGTAATGTGATGTTGAAGACAGTATCCTGGCTCTCAGTAATGTGATGTTGAAGACAGTATCCTGGCTCTCAGTAATGTGATGTTGAAGACAGTATCCTGGCTCTCAGTAATGTGATGTTGAAGACAGTATCCTGGCTCTCTGAAGACAGTATCCCAGTAATGTGATGTTATCCTGGCTCCCAGTAATGTGATGTTGAAGACAGTATCCTGGCTCTCAGTAATGTGATGTTGAAGACAGTATCCTGGCTCTCAGTAATGTGATGTTGAAGACAGTATCCTGGCTCCCAGCGATGTTGTATGCATCTCTCTGTTTATTCTCCATGAATGTTCCTCATACAGCAGGAATGGCTGAAGGAACCAGAGGTAAATCATTTCCGAGTTGTAGGTGTACAAGCTGGACGAGATCTTTACTGTAAATACTCATTCTGTTGACATCAACCTGATCCCTGTCTCTCTTATCAGCACAAAGAACATCTTCTGTACCAGTGACACGCTCCTTTAAGGACTGAGGGGCTAGCCACCATATTACCCACATCCTCCTCCCTCCTCCTCCTTCCCCACTTCTGTCCAAAAGCCTCCCAGAGGAGGGACAGTATTTCAGAAAAATCTCTTCATCTTTCAATGGTTTTATTAACACAACTCACTTCTTAGTCTTTCTTCACTATTTGGTACAGACAGACAGACAGACAGACAGACAGACAGACAGACAGACAGACAGACAGACAGACAGACAGACAGACAGACAGACAGACAGACAGACAGACAGACAGACAGACAGACAGACAGACAGAGTCAGGTGCTAGCGCTGAGAGCATCTCTGTTCCTGTAGAGGAGTGCATTATACGGACAAAGAGGCACCAAAGCCACACCCTCAATCTCTCTCTCTGTTGCCATGAGAACACCACTATATCACATCACATTAATCACTATAAAGCCACAGCTTGTTCCTATTGTATACAAACTCTACAATTCCTGTTATTATATATACGCTGTAGTGTGTATTCAGACACAATAGGAGTGCTGTTGGGTAATGGTCTCCACTCTCTGGTAATGTGATGTGATGTATTGTGATGTATTGTGATGTATTTTTTATGTAACCTTTATTTGTGATGTATTGTGATGTAATGTGATGTATTATGTTGTATTGTGATGTAATG